>NW_013666716.1:42661-63772 GCF_000517525.1 Limulus polyphemus | reverse complement strand
AGTTATACTACATGTCGTTACACTGGTAAATACAAAACAGATCAGATCTCGTCAGTTATCCTACATGTCGTTACACTGGCAAATGCAAAACAGATCAGATGTCATCAGTTATCCTACATGTCGTTACACTGGTAAATACAAAACAGATCAGATCTCGTCAGTTATCCTACATGTCGTTACACTGGCAAATGCAAAACAGATCAGATGTCATCAGTTATCCTACATGTCGTTACACTGGTAAATACAAAACAGATCAGATCTCGTCAGTTATCCTACATGTCGTTACACTGGCAAATGCAAAACAGATCAGATGTCATCAGTTATCCTACATGTCGTTACACTGGTAAATACAAAACATATCGGACCTCATCAGTTATCCTACATGTCGTTACACTGGTAAATATAAAACATATCGGACCTCGTCAGTTATCCTACATGTCGTTACACCGGTAAATATAAAACATATCGGACCTCGTCGGTTATCCTACATGTCGTTACACTGGTAAATACAAAACATATCGGACCTCATCAGTTTTCTATGATTCTCTCAACTAAAAACATAACCACATATCTTTCATATATAGCCAGTTTTGTATGATTCTCCCAACTGGAAAAATAACCATTTATGTCTTTCATACAGCCAGTTTTGTATGATTCTCCCAACCAGGGAGATAAACATGGATAAAGTATGGTAACTGATGATGACAAAACCTTGTCGAAACGTTGTACATTTGCTGTTATGTTAACCTTATATTAAAGTTTTTCTTCATTACCCATTCAAGCCATCTCCAGCCATTATTAGTCTCAAAGTGGGTTCCTCGTCACCGAATATTTAGCAATGTTTTACAGTGGCGCCATTTACAACAACGATTTTCATAGACTTACTTTCCTGGCTCCTGGGCCTAAATCTCTATTTATATTCATTTTGTTTTTAACAATTTTTAATGATTTTTTTTCTCTTATGTTTAGCTTATATTTTTCCATTACCTGTTTAAGTATTTTTACATTATCCTAGTCAATAACACGTGTAGAATTCGAAACACTTTCCGCCAAAGCCGATTCATTGGTTTTTAATTTATCCCCCGCATTTTGATGTTCTTTTATTATAAATTTTAAGTTCCTACTCGTCTGTTCAATATAACTTATACCACAAGTATATGACATTTTATATATACCACATGTATCCCTTAATTCAATTTTGTCTTTAAAACAATTAATTATATGACTTAATTTTAATTGAAGAGTAAATGTTACTTGGCAATTAATATTTTGCCTAAACACATTACCTATTTATATTGACCATGGCCAAATCTAGGGCAAACATATTCTTTCTCTACCTCCCTTTTTTGTTTTCTGCAATTTAGTACATCCAGAAATTTGTTCAGGTTCATAACCTTTATCAATCGCTACCTGTTTTAAATACGTTACTTCTAACATCAAATCCTCATCATGTGAAGAAACATTAATAGCCCTATAAACAAAAGACGAAAATGAAGAAATATTTTACGTATTGAACATCTAACATACTAGTTATATCTGAACACAAAATGACAATTAGACAAATTGTGAACTATAAGACCAATATAGTGAACAAATTTTACAACTGGATAAATTATCGTAATTGCCCGGAATAGGATAATAGAAATAATGTTGGAAACCAGACACATAACAAACTAGAAAACAGTAAAAGTTAATATTGAACTTATCAGCTAAATACGCAGAAAACATTATTGAAAAATAAGTGAAGAATGAACATTATATAGGTTTTGTAAATTAAGATATAAAACAACACTGCAGTAACAGACTTTGCAACTGGACACAATTGAAAAAGACAAAATAGTGCAATATTATACTTCAAAACTGGATATTTAATGACTAGATGAGCAGTAATAATACTGGAGATACGCTTAATTAACTAAACAAATTACAGTGCTAGAATTATTAAATAGATACTCTTTAATTAGAATAATAGTATAGTAACTATACTCTTACTAAGCAATAAAACAGTATAGTAGTAGAAATAACTATTGGACACTTCGTGAACTAGAAGAACAGTACATTATTATACTTGACAACTAAACATTTAGTAATCTAGGATAATAATACAGAGCTAGACGGGGAAATGGGGCATTTAGTGAACTAGAAAAATAGCATACATTTTTAATTTAAACTTTACATTTAATGAAACTGGGAAATAAAGTGATATACTTGATAATTGGATGCACTTAATAAAGTACGATAACATTACAATGGCAGAGCATTTAGTGAAAGAGAAGAACAACGCAGTACTAGCCATAGGAACTAGACAATTAGCATAGTACTTCATATTCTTCCCGAAAGAAATGTTCTAGAGGGAAACAGTTTTGTGACCATATTTTATATAGATGCTGTAGAAAGAGTGATTGAGATTATTTTTAAACAAACAAATCACCAAGGATGACACTGGTTAAAAAGAATGTTGACAGTCATTTAACTAACTGACTTTTTAGAAACGAGAAGAAAGTAAATAGTTCCTCTGCTCTAAAGTATTTCAGTATATTAAGTATTTATGACTCATTGCTAAAACCAATTTTTACCCAAACGTACTCTTTACATTTAATAATGCAACAAATGTTGTTGATATCATTGTATATTATCATATACCCATTGAAAAGTGAGAAAAATTTTGTGATCAAGAATATAATTATAATGGAGTACGGAAAACAAGTTATGCATATATTTAAAATTTAAAATAAAGAGGTTTCGGATATTTTGTATGACCTAATAACTGTGATACATAGCTAAAATTGCATGACAGAGTAGACAACTAAAATTTGACGAAAAATAAGACTGAAATTACACAAGTACAGTACATTTCCTAATTAATATTGGTATTAAATTTGTATTTCTCTTCAATTAATAAAAATGAAGTAAGAAAGCAATGGATTTTAACAGAGAAAAATAAAAATGGTTTGAAGAATCATTCCCCACTGTTATAAGCTTGAACTTATCCTTCATTTCCTTGGTGGAAAAATGTGCTATAGTTCCTTTATAGTTGTACCTAGTACAATGCAATATATGCTATTCAGTTCAATATATGTAATTAACAAAACTCATTTTCATGTTGCACTTTAATTAATAACCCAATTGATTGGAAATCAACCTCTATCATGACGCAAAGACAATATGTTAGCCTGATACAATATGTTGAGTCTAATGAGTGCTCAAAACCTAATGAAAAGAATAATGTCCTAACCACCAGAATGCTGATATGATATATTGTTGTCCCCTAGACCTGGGCCCTAGACTTGTCATAGTTGAGCTTGGCTCTACTACCTGAAAAATATAAATGTATAACTGTCGGGGTTTTAAATATGAGTGGGCTGAGGATTCTTCTACAGTAGGTGTCTGTGACTTGTTGGCGATAAATGTCAACAATAAATGGACAGCACACAATCCACTTGTTTTGAAATAATATATGCAAAGCAAGTCAAACGTATGTACAAAAATTATTTACACTATAAGATATCACAGTTTTATCTAATACTCTAAATGATTCTCTTTTCTTGTCAAAAATCCACACAGGCTGGTTCAATTGCTTTAGAATCCAAATGACAAAACGAATTACTTTTCTATACTCCTATCACAAAAGTATCAGTGAATGATTCACTCACGCTACACCGAGGGTTACCACAGTTGCATCTTGAACTTTAAATAATTGTCTCCCTTTCATCAAAGTCCGCACAGACGGGTTTAATTATGTTAGAACATCCTTTGACAAGACAGTTTTTTCCTTATCTCTGTTAAACTGTTAAACTGACTTTAAAATATTGCTCATTATGGCTAGTCACCCGCACGCTGGTTAATTTCACGTTTTCTTTCGCTTCACTTCACTTCACTTTTAGTAACTTAATGTTTTCTGACTAAACTTCTAATTTCTTTATAAGTCGCCCATCACGGCTAAACTGCCAATCACTCAGTCTATATCTGTCTAATAATCTGTCACTTGACTTAACTTTTCTATATTTAACTTGCGTTCGCTATTACTTATGTATGTATGTAAATATATATACATATATCATGTTCAATGATGCCTGGAATTTTCTACAAACTACGCGACGCGGTGATTTAACAATACTCAGTTAAGGTGGCGAGAAAAATACCGAAGATTCTCGTAACGTAACGTCAACAATATTAGTAAAGCCTAGTACAACAATCTAACTGCATACACAATGTACGACTTGTACAGAGTTAGGTAAAAAAAATTATCACAACTAACACTTTTAAAATAATCAACCTTCGACACTTCTGTCATGAAAACTAAAAAATCATTAAATATTAAGTCACAAAATAAACTAAATAATATTGTATATCTAACAATATCATCTATAAACTTCCCAAGTAAATATTTATTTGAGAGAAAAATGTGAGCATCATCTGCATGACTATTGGACTTGATGGTAAGATCATTACTACCAGCCAGTAGAATATCAGTGACATCCACTGAATGACAGACATAAGATAATGAACATTTTATCACTAGAACATATAATAATGGAGAAAATGGGCCGTCCTGATGCAACCCTGAAGGATAGGAAATGAAGAAGATAAAGAAACCGTTTACAAAAATCCCACTAAATGCCTCGTGGTACAATGACTGAATAAAAGAAATGAAGAAGTCAGAGAATCCACATCTCCTGAGGAAATGCCACAAAAACTTGTGGTGAACATGATAAAAGGCCGTATTCTGATCAAGGGCTAGAAAGATAGCTGGAAGATGTCATTGGTGAATAAAATGAAACAAGTTTCTCATTAACAGGATAGTACACTGAATGGTGAAGTCCAGAATTCCACATGTTTGAGTGGTTTAGACTAGTGAACTCAATACCTTGCTCAAACTGAGACTGAGAACTTTGGCAATGGTTTTATAATCTAACAAGAAGATGGAGCTTCATGCAAACATGACCTGAGAATTGCTTTCGTCTTTACAAATTAAGGAGATAAAACCCTCTGATTTGCCAGAAGGCAGACTGAATTGAAACAAAAAGAGCCAATGAAGACAGTCACAAAATGAGGTCTTAGTACAAGCCACACCTTGTAATAAAACTACACAGTTAACCCACTAGGACCAGGACATATATAGAAGGTGACGAGCATGACCACATTCCTCAATTATAAGTATCAGGTTTAGCTGGGAGAACGAACCTACATCTAGTGGCTGTAAGAACTAGAAAATTTCATCCTACTGTGTTTATCCAAAGATAAAAAAAAGAGACCATAAATAGGAATGGTATTCCCCAAAAATATCTGATATTTCTGCTGAAACAGTTCCCTCTAGCAATTACACTTTGTCGATGTGGTGGGGAAGTGCTGTAGATTGAACAAAGCACCATCAGAGTCAATAAAGACAGTTTTGGATTGAATAACAGCATATCGATATAAAGCTGTATATTCAATATCAGTCACAGGCTTAAGGCATTCAATTTTCATATCAAGTATGCTGCCCTCACTACTACCTCGTGTATACTGTTTTTGATGTAAAAGATGTCACGATTCACTTCCCCTACACAAGCCTTGTAGTCGAAGATGGTTTCTACAAGACACTGAGATAATTTCATTAATTACTGTCTATTACTACAGAGTTGCAACGATCGTGAATAAGGGAATAGTGTTCCTCACAAACAATTGAGCAGTCTGCCTAGGAATAATTCAGCTTCCAAACACCGGATACTTTTATGCTTAGGACTAAAATAATTAAAATACAGGATAAATGTTCATTGTCCTATACATATTGGAAAGGTTTGCCAATGGGGAAAACCTTAGAACTAAACAGACCAGGTAAAAGTCCTTTGGCCAAGCAAAATCTGTCCAGGCAGCAAGATATGCCATGGCCGACATTGTCGCCAAGAAAGTAGAACCATACCATGCCTCGACAATGTCATAACTCATTTAATTTAACTTAGCTGTTTTATGAATTACTTTTCTTTTTATTTAGTTTATTGCTGAAATATATCTTGAGATATATTGCGCCCTGTAACCTGTTATTGTTTGCAGTTACAGTTAAGCATAAAGTTATACAATAGGCTATCTATGCTCTGCCCACCACGCGTATCGAAATCCGGTTTCTAGCGTTGCTACTGTGTTAGTGTGCTACTGGGGGGGGGGGGGGCTGTATCTTCAAAACAACAACAACAAATATTTGTCAGTTAGAGTATTCACTGTCGCTACAGAGTAAGCATATTTTCCACAATTATTGATTCCTACTATTAACAAGAGGGAATACTCAATAGCCGCGGCACTTGAAATTCTATTATGCAGGATTAGAGTAAATTAATCTACGGAAACTTTGGTGTGGTAAAATACTTAAATCGAAAGAGTTTGACCTCCTGAGTCCAAAACTGTAATTAGTTCTTCAATCGGCGACGAAATTACAGAGCTATGAGCTAAAAGTTTGTACTTTAAATATTCTCAGGGCCGTTCTATGAGCCGCTATGCCGCAGATAAAAATTCTTAGTGTTCAGTAATGTGATATGTAGCCTTCTATAATAAGTCCGTTTTTTATGAAACGAACCATTTCTAAAACCCGTGCAAATTCAACATATCATTGAAAAGATAAGGTAAGGACAAACAAGTAAAAATTTAATGCAAGGTTACATGTAAATAAAAGAAAATAACCGTAGAAATAGTTTAGTATATGTAAACAACTATAAGAATACTTCTTAAAATGAGTTATTCTATAATGATAAATTTTATTTCTTTTTTTTATCCCCCACAAACATTATTAACTGTGGAAATTTTAACGACCTCAGTATTTGCTAAACTTATTTTATGTATATATATATATATATATATATATATATTGTAATCACATTATACAGTATTGTTGAAACGTGTTTTCTCGTTGAAAGGGGTTTTTTTTTTGCATTATTTTGTAAAAATGTTATTTATAGTCATATAATAACTACGAATTAGTTTAATATAAAATATAAATAGGGCAGAATTGTGCAATAAACTTTATTTAAAAATATAGACAAAACCACGTTTACTTTACACAATAAAATTACAAAAATAAAAATGACTACATGTTTCGGTAGCTTCCGCTACCATCATCAGGAGTAAAAATCTACGCGAACAGCGGTGAATTATAGTGAGTCTGGCTATTCTTGTATAAAAACCCCCTGTTCGTGTAGATTTTTACTCCTAATGATGGTAGCGGAAGCTATCGAAACATTTAGTCATTTTTAATGTTTTTAATTTTATTGTGTAAAGTAAACTTTGTTTTGTCTATATTTTTAAATACGAATTAGTTTGTTTTTTCAATAAGATTTGTTACAGTACACTTCACAAATAAAGTTTAAAAAAATTTCAAAAACGATGATACCCACGCCATCACAAATAAATTTACTTGTAGAATTTCTCACTAATTTATCGAATAACAAACACGATGACTAACAAAATGCATTACAGAAACGGACTGTTACTTTCTAGCTTCTAACTGACACTGAACTTAATAACTTACTTATTACTCATGGATTAACTGGTTCACTGCGTTTCTTATTTATATCGTATTCCTATCTGTACATACCACTCTAAACTTCTAGATTCTTAACTATCATAAAATTTCAAGATATTGTGTCACGCGTCCTCTAGCAAATAAACATCTAAAATAGAATTAATAAAGATATACCTCAAAACGATACAAATATGACATATATGCTTTACAATTCGCAACATAATTACAAATGTTTCACAACAGAAACACAGTAAATATATTAACAGTTTCTAGACTTAGCTTGTGAAATTAAAAATGTTATATAATCTTTCTTTATACTGTATTTATCAAAATTATAGTATACAGATTCCTCAAAATACATACTATATAATTGATATGATAGTGTAATAATTTATGTAAAAGTATCTTCGACAAGTTTTTCTAGAGAATAGTAAACATTTATATTAATAAACATTTTTCACTCACAGAATTCAAGGATTATTTTTCTATTCGATGATATCGAACAACAACAACAGTAATTTTGTTTCAGGTGAGAATCACAAAAACATCTTTTAGCTGAGTCTTTAACGTTTTTGAGCAACAAGGATTTCCTGCGATTTTTTCCGTAAAACATATTATTAATACAGTGAATTACACACTTTATAAACCTTTATTTTAAATTCCTTTACAGCAATATTTGTGTAAGATATGAGATGATAATAGATGACTATGTTTAGTAAAGATAGACGGCAAGTATCCAGTGAAAATTATTTTATTTATCCGTATTTCACCTTATGATCTTATCAAGTGGTAGAACACAAACCCTATTGAACACAAACCCTTTTTTAACAGAACAAACACGTTTACACTCGAAGGTGCCCTACTCTATTATATAACATGGAGACGTCAGAGTATGTTTCAATTATTCAGTCAAATATTATCATATTGCATTGAATTATATTAATTTGCTTTTCTTGAGGTATGTAATAAACAGCACCTTGGCTTGTAATCCTTCAAGATGGTATACAGAAATCTTTATCAGAACAGCGACAGAGGAACAAGTATTATGATACTCTATTACGTAAATATTACACAGGGCGTGGAGGCTGTTTTAAAGCTATGTCATTTTATATCAATGAGAAAAACTACATCGAGTACTTTGTCAAGTTGACTGACTAGATATGTGAAATGAAATTGTTCGGATAATTTATTTCTGTGAGTTACATCGAATTATTTTAAACAGTTTCTCAAAACAGTGGTTATATAAATTTTATTTACAAAAAAAATATTTTCACTGTTTTTATATCTTTGAGTATTATTACAGAGATCTAATTTTCCTTTACATACATGGCAAAATATGGTCTATGTTGTTCCCTAGCAAGGACAAAGACCCGAATGTTATCGTTATACACCCTTTAGTTTACCTCTTAGCCATAAAGATTCAGAGAAATGTTTCATTTGAAAATAATGAATTAGATCTATTATATAGATATGATAGATGTGTCTTGGTGTTACCATTAATTATGTATATTTCTAAATAATGTTGCTCATTGTAAGTAAAAATATATATAAAATTTTGTTCTCCAGTAATAAGTTTCATTTGAAAATAACTTATAAAAATCTAACTCTCACTTTACAAAGTTTTATTTCATTTTATTCTATACATTTATAAGATAATTTAAAACCTTTGTTAACTTGTATTGTTAACTGTTGTATGTGTGTAGTGAGATGGCTATTTACGAGAAGAAACACTATAGATTTCAAAAACCATGAGAGATAAAACATTACTACAATTTACTGCTAAACGTCAAAGTTATTTTTATGTATTTGTACAGGAAATGTTGAAAATTTCAAAATCAAGAATTCTATATTATTCAACTTGTTTATGAAAATCGTTGTTTCGGGAGTCGAAAACTTTCATGGTCATAACTTGAAATGAAATTAATATCATGTTCATATAGTTACGTTATCAAAGACTTTCACAAACATAAATGGATATAATGAGTAAATACAAACTATATATAAAAAGTAAAACATTTTCAGAGCCTCTTCTGGTGACGATTGAAGTTCAACTTGGCCTTTAGTGTACGGTTTATCGTCATTTAAGTTGACTAAATCTACTTGCCACTATGCACATAGTTTGTGTTATTTATTGTTTCTGTACAATCCAAATATTTCATAATTAAACTCTTTACTACACGACTATCTTGATGTTTCTTACACATTAGTCAGTTCACTGAACATTGTTTCTCTCTTTGTTATAAATATAGATACAGTTGTTTCTTATAAATAGCAACAGAACCTAT
Source organism: Limulus polyphemus (assembly GCF_000517525.1). Taxonomy (NCBI): domain Eukaryota; kingdom Metazoa; phylum Arthropoda; class Merostomata; order Xiphosura; family Limulidae; genus Limulus; species Limulus polyphemus. The sequence continues at coordinate 53,995 of NW_013666716.1, read as the reverse complement.
ACACTATTCTGGAAAATAGAAGTACCATCGTTTCTGATTTGTATTTTTAACTACCTGACTAAGCAGTCATCTTAAGTAAGGCTATTTTCTTAATAAACACTACAGTTCGTGTATATTAAACTTTAGCTAAGTTTCTTTATATGAAAAAATAATAATTTCATCAATGTTTCCATTTATTAGTATAAATACCTGTCTTCACAGCTCTGGTTCACATCTTTAAGTGTATCCTAAGATGTAAAAATTTCTATTGAAAAATAAAGTAACAATACACTTGTTACCAAAAGCAGCCATAAGCTTGGAGAAGAAATAGCAGAAAAGGTATACATATTTCCTACATTAATTCGAAAATGTATCCCATTGGAGTAGTGAAGCGTTTCAAATGAAATAATATCACCAAAGCCAATAACCTCTACTGCCATCTTTTGGTATGATGAGGAGTTAATTATCTTTGAGGTTAATCATAGTTATGTGTTTATGAATCATCTAGATTTGTATTCATTTACTAATATGAATGTATCCGAGCCAAGGTTGAAAGTTCAAGTTCTGAAATAATGTAATCTCTTGGAAAGTGCCATTATTAAGAAGATATATCTCCATAGGTTCAATATGTGTGTGTGTGGTTGCAACTGAATTAATTATAAAATTTAGGTAAGATTCAGCGTATGTATACACACCTTATTTTTTAAAATTACAAGAATCCCAGCTCACTTTAACGAAATATGACACTAGTAAATAAATCAGTTTCGAAAACTAACATGTAACATTAATTCAATCAAAATGCATGTAAGAAATATAACCCTGTAAACTATTTTACCCACTTGAAGGCGTTTTCTTTAGGTTAAGAAATATTTCTATGAATTAAAAACTAACTAAAGCCTAAGAACTTTATTTATGATCTATGATTTTAGCATTTTAGTGGTGCTTTTAAAGGAGTTTAACTTAAGTAATGTAAATATTTTATTTCTTGTTCTGACTAAAATAATGAACATTGATTTCAAACAATAATGGTTAGAATCTCTTGGATTATAAACGATAATAAAATCTGGTCTCTTTTCTTCCAGAATATTCTAAGCAAATATAACTAATGCAATAAAATAAATTATACCTAAACTAAAGCCAAAAACAAGGATTTTGAAGTTTTAATAAAAAATAAGTAATATAAGGCACAAGTAAGTTTAAGCAATAGTCTGTTTTTTACTTCAAGAAGCATTCCGTAAGTTCACAAAAACCTCTAGCTTACCCATCAGATGCAGTTTGGAGATTACTAGGATTCACAAAGAAGCCTGTACGCAATTCATAAAGAAAGGAGTTAAAGCTAACCCTGACGCCACTATCCCTCTCACGAGGCCTTTATTGTTCCGAAACCACTATGAAAAGAGTTGGTAATGTATTTCGTGACATGCATTTTTAAATACAAAAGTTAAATGCTATGTCATTTTATGTGTTCAGAAGTATATTACATGATTTATATAGTGTGTGGTTATTAGTGACAAAGCTCAGCATTTATCTCAGCAAACATATCAAGTATATTATAGATATACACGAATTATATAAAAGAGTAAGAAAACACGTCTATACATTAGTGATAGCTGTAACAAGTTTCCAAGGGGATATACAAGAACACCCTCATAAAATTTTGCAAAGGTATAGTTGTACCTTCCATTACAGTATATTAATTTCTTAATTGGGCAATGTTGTTGAATTGACCAGCTAAATTCTGGAACTGAATTTGGTAGTGACATGGATGGAGTAGTCTATGAAGGTCCTGCAGTAATAGATGCCACAACAGTAGTGAAATTGGTAAAGATTATATAGGTTCTTATATTCCATATTTTGCAGAAATGGAATTTCATGTTGGAATTCATTCAGCCTCAGATGTAGCTGTAATACTTTCATTTATCAATATATTTTTCTCTTGTGTTCTTCTATACCTCAGTGACCTCTTTTTGTGCTTCTTCGATTTTATCATTAAGAACTTTTCTGCACTTCTTTAATTTTTGTTGTAATACATTTGTATATCTCCAGTAGTTGCGTTGCTCTTGTCTCAAATAAGATTTATTGTTATTTTTCATCGTTCTTTAACTACTGTATATTTACTTTCTTTTAACTCTTCTTTTAAATTTAGTTTCATAACTCATCATCATTATCCAAACCTCGGTAGATGTAAAGCCTATCTGTTTAGAAATATATCTATCTGCTTCTATTTTCATAGACCCTCTACTTATCTACCTCACTCAGCATGGTTTTCCATCGCTGCATCGTCTCCTCTAGGTTTTCTATCCACTATTTCTAGAGAATCTTGGCGGTATTCTTCCTTTTGACTTCCCCAGTAGCCACTTCTGAGGCATTCTCTTTTTTTTCTTTGCCTGTTATTTTATACATATTCTATTCCTATTGTTAACAAATGACTATATTAATAGTGACTAATACATGTTTCAGTTTCATTACTATTATATTTATTATCTTATATTAAACTTTCCCGCTCACATATGGTGCAACAACATAATTCATCATATTTTTTCACGAGAGAAGAACCATCAGAATATTCACACACATATCTGCTGGAAAACGATACGTATATTGCAATTGTTTTATTTAATGATAACGAATAAAGAAATGTGTCTATAGTGTTTACAAATCAATATAATGTTAATAATTATATATCAATTCTTATAACTTTAAATAAATCTGATAATTATTAGTTATATAAACAGGTTTGTTTTATTGATTCATATTTAACTCATCTAATTGCATTAATGATAATGTTAAAAAGATTGTTATTCGAGCTTTATACTGAACATATAACACCTGCTATACAAAAACTTAAAAAGGAGAATTACTGGGCTTGCAAAATCGATGATCTCAGTTAAGCTTATCATACATGCATGATGTCAGATCAAGGTGTATGGTTACATCTGACCCAAGTGGATAAAAATATATTAGATGTGTTTCAAGATAGAGCTAATAAACTAAAAATGCATGATTTTAAAAATCTAAATACCATTGGTTTAATTGAAAATGATGAATTTATTCAAGAGCTTTCTGATTTCCTCTGTAAAAAAAGGTTAAATGTATAGGATTAAGTAATTGTATTCTATACCATTATGATGAATAAAATATAAGATTTTCATGAGATTTGTTTTGATTCGTCACTGAGGTTATTATGATTTAAGAATATTAATATCTGTTACATAAACTGATTAATGTAAATCACTCCTGAGAAAGAGAAAGTTATAATTGCACATACCATCTTTACTGACGAAAAACTTTCTCATTTCTAATATTTACAATAAACAAAAACATTGATCTGTTAATGTGTATGAATGTAAACTGATTTTTATACTAACTTAATGTAAACTATTCCTAACATCCATCTTACCTGAAATTTTTTGATTATTTACACCTCATACAATATGGTTTGTTTTATACACACAGGTCCAACCTCTCACAAATAAAATCAATAATTTAATAACCATATGGTAAGGTGTTAAAATAGGATAAAACGTGTTTTTTGATGTAAACATGGTGGTATTTGTTGTTAACGATAGATAGCGTTTTCATATTTCACCATATTGGCCAGTTGGTTATGGTGCTTTCCCACAAAACATACTCGCCCTTTCAGCTGTAGGGGCATTATAATGTGATGGTCAGTATCACTATTCATTAGTAAAACAGTAGTCCAAGAGCTAGTGGTGGGTGATGATGAATACCTGCCTTCCCTCTGTTCTTTTACTGCTAAATTAGGGGTGACTAGTGCTAATAGCTCTCGTGTAGCTTTGCACGAAATTCCAAATACATATATTTTCTTATCATTCATCATTGTAATAGCATTTTTTATATAAATCATTGTTTGTAATAACTATTTGTAGTAACTGTTATTGTATTTTGTATTGTTGTGTGTATATTAAAACGTATTTGTATTAAAAAAAAGAAAACTGTGTGTATCAGTCTTGTTGGCAAATATTATAAACTAGCAGATATTTAACTACTAAATTTAAAGTATCATTTAACTCAGTTACATACCATTCGAAATTGTAATACATAACATAATAAACTTAGGGCTCAGCCGGTAACTGAATCAGAAACAAAATTCGGTCTAAATTCAAATTCAAATCATAATTCAGTTTATATTTATCAGCGCCAACAAGATTTGATCATGTCTAATTACCAACATTTTCTTGAATCACCCTCCCTCGAACAACTAGAAAGATATAATAAAAATTGATTGCTAGAAATTGCAAAGTTTTAGAACTAGAAGTTAAAAGATCAATGAGAAAAAATGAACTAAAAAAGCTTATTATCGGAATAATAGTCGATGATGATTTGTTGTCTGAGGAAGCATTAGGAGAATACTCTAATGTCCCCACTAGCCAATTGGGGTTGAGTGATAAAGATAAGTTAGAGATCAAACTAAAATTCAAATAACTCATGCTTGAACAAGCTCGTATCGAAGCCGAGAAGGAGAAGGAGCAAGCTCGTATTGAAGTTGAAAAAGAAAATAAATGTCTCGAGGCCGAAAAAGATCGCATTGAAGCCGAAAAAGAAATTAGACTGAAAGAAACGGAAATTAGACTCAACTCCGATCAACTAAGGCAAAATTACAACTTTGAACTAATACTAATAATATGTTGAATGATACTCTTTTAAAGCTCTTGACATGTGCACTTTGTCCCCAACCCGTGCACTTAGAGATAAATGAAACATAGAATCAGGTAAAATAAAACCATTTATAAAATAATATTACAAAACATGTCTTTCAACTCTTTTTGCTGCTGACTTTGTAGATTACACCAACCAAGTGACCATCAGAGTTTCCATACTATAACTTTTAACATATCTTGTGTACCTTCACTACATTTTTCAAGCTTTTAATAAAGATTACAAGCTTTTGGTAGACAAAAACAAAATCAGAATTTTTAATTAAGTACTGCATAATCTGAGCGCAAAGTTATTTTCCTGTTATAATTTTCTTCATCTGAAAAATTTCCAATTACATTTTCGTAATTTCTAAAATCTCCTAAATAAATATTAAATGTTCTTTTCTTGGGGAACTGTAAATTTTATCTACTTTCTCTAACCTAACTCTATACGGGGTTGATTAATTTCACCGACCTCGCCCCCCCCCCCCCAGTGGCACAACGGTTTGTCTGTGGACTTACAACGCTAGAAACCGAGTTTCGATACCCGTGGTGGGCAGAGCACAGATAGTCTCTTGTGTAGCCTTGTGCTTAACTACAAACAAAACAAAAAACAATTTTGAGTGACCTCGGAACCATCATAAAATTCTAAACGTTTAAAAATTCGAAATAGTGTGAGTAGTACTCTTCTATCATCTTTATTATTGAGCAAGATCCATTTCCTATGTTTGTATTACTGTTAGTGCCTGAAGTAGAAACCTGCCAATCATAAAGCAATGAATGAATCATCATTCCTGCCATTAGACTGTTTACGTAATACAACTCTGTGCGGTGCAATTACCAAAACTTTTCCACAGAGTTTATTGTTGTTCCAGTTCCAAGAACGTAGTAGGGGAGAATTTATCGGCTTGTTTATAGTACAGTGGTTGCAACGAAAATTGTATAAAACAATAAAAGTGCGAGAAAATGCTTAAGTGCTTTATTTATTGTTCGCCAAATATAGAACAATAAATAATATACAGAAAAAGAATGATTTACAGCATTTATGACGTTACAAAATTGATTTGTACGCAGGCGTCGTACTTGCTAAGCTTCGCCGTAAGCGTCGTTTATTCTTTCAAGTGGAGGGAAAAACAAAATAATTTTTTCGAGACTTCAAAGATGCATTTTAGAAACCAAACAATTATCAAACTACTATACTGATACACATAAACTATAGTAATTTATCTGGCTTCTAAGCTATGTGTGGGTCTAAAAAATTTCATTTTTGTCCAGAGCAACAACTTACTCAACAGACCTCAACATTTCTATTAAAATTATGAGTTCCCCTTAAAGCCAATTACAAACGGCTGTCAGTTTTACGTAGTTTGGAATATGCTCTTTCTATTGTTTATAAACACCTACTTAAGAGAAGTAGACATGAGTAGAGAAGGGGTTTCAAAAGAATGTAGTAGTGGACGGGGTTACACTCGTAGTTTACAAAATATTATATAATGGTACCTCAGCAGATCAAAAAAGTGAGAGGTTCTTATTTTATATTCTCGCTTGTAAATGTATGAAATTTAGTTTTATAAAATTAACTTTACAAAATAATAACTGAGCAACAAGACAAAAATATATGCTATATAAAGGACAAAAGTTTATTGAGCATTTTGTAATATTTTCTGTTGTGAGAAATGAAAACATAAATAATGTTAAAACTTGAGTTATAAGTTACGTTGTGATGTCAATATTATTGACATAATGATAATAAACTTTCTTGATTACATTTTGAAAATAACCCTCTAAATCGTCGTAACATGCACATGTAGAGAGGGTTAAATGAAAATCATAACATATTAAAGTCGAAATACAAAAAAACACCTAAAAAATAATACATTATTACCTTTATGGACAAAAGTTCACACTTCAAACAGATCATGCACCATTGAAGTGGCTGGAATATTTTCGTATTTGACAAACCTAGATAGGAAAATAGTTTCATAAACTTCAGAAGTTTGCTCATTACTAGAGAAGTGCTAATTCATTATCTCAAAAACCGTGTTAATGAAGAATGAAAAAACTGTGAAAAGAAGAAGATATAAGACAGTAAAGACAATTAACCTTGCCATTACGTAAACTGGACTTGGTATTGTTTTTACGAAATAATCCAAAAGAAAACGCCTAACAATTCAACAGGCTACAACACTATAAGACGCTATAGAACTTTTGTATAAGATAAAATTATGTGTTCCATCTCTTCTATAGATTTAGATACTGACATTTATGTTCCCATTATATGGAAGTTTACAACAGGCACAGCCACTGCAAGTTTATTAATGTCTATGGTGATGAAATTAAAAAGAAACACAAAAATGGTAGTACTATAAATTAAAATAAACGTAGTAGTATTCGAGAAAACAGAAATAGTTGTGCTATAGGGGGAAAACAATGATGATGGGATGAAGAAGAATGAATATGGTGAAAGGAAAACAGAAATACTTGTGCTCTGTAGGGAGTATAGAAATAGTTATGTCTATACATACGAAAATCAAAGATGATGTTATGATATAAAAAGATCAAAGATGCTGGTACTGCATAGCAATCCTAGGATTCCGATGCAAGAAATGGGGAACAAAAATTAATATATTATATAGATAACGAAAAACGATAGTGATAATGTTTTAAAAGGAAATCCGAAGTTATGGCAGTGTGTTGGTTGAACAAAGACCACAATGATATAAGGGAAGTGTAGAGATAGTAATATTACACTTTCATTCATTATCGCTTTTTTTATATAGTTCTACACCAATATGTTTCATGTTAATGTGAGTGTTAGATATACATGACTGTTTAAGTTAATGGAAGTATTATGATTTAGATGATTTAAGTATAGCGCGAGTGTTAAATTTAGTTATTTTTAGAAGTGATAATTTATCGCAGCTTTGTTTCGTAACTGTATATGAATCATACGTTGTGTAGTTCAACTGTTGTAATTTGACGTCATGTTACTCAAACTTTCTGAATTTTTCTCGTTGTTTAAATTGAGTATTGTTGCATCATAATGATTAAGAGTATGTGGAAGGCTCGAGACTGCTTTCATGTGTGTATATATATTTATATACGCGTCGATAAAGTTAATGGTTAAGAAGTTAATTAGCCAAAGTTAGTTATACAGATAGTTAGCTCTAGACTGCGCGATTGTGAGTTTAGCTATGAAAAGTGTATAGTGGCGATTTTTAAAGTGAAATGAGCACAGATTGTATTGTAATAACAGAGCATAGAATAATAGTTCGTCAATTGTGTTATAAGGTAACTGAACCCGCCTGTGTTGACTTTGACGAAGAAAGACAATTATTTAAAGTTCTGAATAAAACTGTACTAACCAATAGTTTAACGAACATTTGAATATACATTTTACTTGTTTTAATATATTATTTTAAAACAAGTGGACTGTGTACTGCTTTTTTTATTTGTTGAAATTTGGTGCCAACAAGTCACAGACACCTACTGTAAAGAATCCGGCCTCATTCGTGCATAAAACCATAGTTTTCGTTCAAAAAAACTAATCTATTTAACCATATTATTTAAAAAAAAACAAATTTTATCTATCAGTTTTGGCATAGCAGTGACGTTCTGGAGTATCCAACATAATCACTTATGAAGTTGATACTTTCGGCTTTGTCTGTTGCTTTGGTCACCCTATAGTCACTGCTAGAGAGGTGAGTACAATTGTTTTGGAAACATCTCAAGGTAGAAATATACCTACGAAAGATAAAAGTAAGTCTGTCTTACATGTCTATTTTCACCTTCTTCCATTTGTTTAAAAAGTATCATTTAACATTTGAAACCGCGACCCTCAGATTGCGAGTCGAGCGCCCTATCTACCTGGCTATACCGGACCCAAATATTTAATGAAAGAAAGTATTGGTTCAGTTGGAGTGAACTACAAGATCAAAGAAAATGGAACACGTGAATCCTAAAGTAACTTAGAAGCTAAAGTTTTATACAACATAACAAAAAACAACAACAAAAGGTCTATAGAACAACTTGGTTATCACCTAAACAATTAAAGTGATAAACAATGAACGCAAAATAATAAAGTAGTACTCAACAATACCAAATTTAGAATAGGCATATATTAATCTACTGCAAATATTACTTATTTATTAACTTTGTGAAATTATTAAAAAAGAAATAGTCATCCAATAAGTTTAAAAAGTAAAATTTGTAAGGATTGGATTGTTACTGTTCTGAATTACTCTCCAGCACTGATATAAACATGACAAAAAATATCTACTTTCACAATCGAAATTGTTATTATTTTTTTCTCTCTTTTTTTTTAGAAAAAAAATTCGTGCGTAAAATGAAAAGTTATTTCAATAAGTAAACTATAATCGTCGCACAACGTAATACATAGTTAATTGACTAAGATAAAAACAATTTTTAGGTACATTGTATTTAATCTCATATAGTAATTATTCTGGTTGTGAATAGGCATACGTTATTATTAATAAGATGTACATATTTACAAAGTAAAGCTCCTGTTTGAAAACAGATGGTTTCCACCTTCAATGTATATGTTATTTTTTCGTTTATGCAACTTCTACCAGATACTAGGATACCAATAAAACCATTTGAAATAAAACGGGAGTGTGAAGAATAACAGTATACTAAATTTGTCGAAACAATGTAAAAAACAGAATGACACAAACATTTTTTTTAAATTAACTGTGACTTAAAAACATATTAATCAATATACCTAAAGGACATTAGTGGTAACAAAATATTCCTTTTCTGTAGATGTTAGATCAACCCCAGAAGATAACGTAAGCTGTTTAAGCTGGTTTGTTTCATTTGGTATACATTAGTGAAGTGTAACTAAACAGAATTAAAGATAAAATTATTCGATATGAAATATATTAGTGCACATCTGTAAGATAGACAGAGAAGAAAAATTACGTAGCCATTTCTGTTGAATTACACATAACTATTGGCTAACAAATAGAACAAACCAGCCCAATCTAGTTACTTAAAATTCCTGGAAGACAGTCTCGTGTGTAGCAGAATGAACATACAGGCCACCAACTCGAGGAAGTTATGTGTGAATGACAAATCTACTCAGAGACTGATGATGCAAACAACATACGATAGTTTATTCTATTTCCTATTCTATGTACATACCCAAAACATTTAAATATTCATTGACATCGAAAACACTACAATTTTCTTGGAATACTTCTGCATCAAACACATCAAATTCTTCGTTTTTCTCATGTAATTGTTTAATGACTAGAGAGGATGTCAATTGAAACTTACAAAGAGCTTGTCTGCTGAAAACGGTGATGTGGCTACACAACTGCTATCTTCTTCACTACAGTAGTCTGGCTCTTGGCTTCTTCTGAGGAAACTGGTGCAGGTTTGTCTGAACACAGGAAAACGCTGGGGAACTGGTACAGGTTATCTGGCCTTAAGAAATTCTGGAGTGAGCTGGTACTGGTTGTCTGGCCTTAAGAAACGCGGGGGGAAGTGATTTTGGTCCCTAAAACATGACATTCCATACACAATTTCCTCTATTTTTGCGAGATATCAAGTAGCATAGCACGTCCAGTTCACAAGTAGGTCCTTTATCGAATTGGCTTAATTTTCCTGAATCAGTGCTGACTCCTTGAACCAAAACTGAACACTAACTGAATATTGTCAGAAGCTGTTAAAAGGCTCCCTATCTGTATGTATCTCTCCTTTTTGTTTATCAATTCATTTCCGTAATTAGTGACGTTAACCCAAACTTTTTGTAGCATTGCCATATGCTTTGATAGTGCCTGTCTATACAGTTTAGATGAACTGTACGATGTCGCAAATCGGCGACGCATTTAAGTCACTTCTATATAACCATTTCCTTATTTGGACAATCGACTTTACGAGGCTTCTATAATACGTTTGTTAAATGTGCATATCCTTGCTACAATGGACATACATAGGCAATTCAATTTCTCTCCTGAAGGCATTTGTAACATCGATAATTTCGAGTAAATGTATCAAAAGCTTCACTATCAAGCATTCATAGCTACCTTAGCCAATACATTTTGTGTGAGACATCAGAAGGAAGTATTCAAACCAATGTTTAATAGCAGAGTACAGCAGAAAGAAGAGACCTTAGCATAACTTGTGGAAGATTTGGAAAGGCTCGCACAGTTATCTTATCCGGATGAATCACGTGGAATGATTGGTTCTTTGACAAAACATAGAGATGAAAATAAGAGAATTAGCCTAAAGCTAAGGAGTTGTACATTTCTAAAGGAACCTCTCAAACTAGCATTGCACATGGCCCTGGTCTGAACCATGGAAGTGCTGATGAATTATCTCGCAGACCGCTTGTAAATAATAATACAAACACTGTGAAAAGAAGGATGCACAGGTTTGTAGGAACAACCAACCTTATCGTTACATGGAAGTAACTTGACATTATATGTATCAACTGCTACAAAAGGTGGAACTGTGTATTCCTTGTCTTATATAGATCCAGAAACTAACATTTAAGCTCGTATCATACAGCAATGTTCTATAACAGTCACAACCAATGGAAACTCAAATTTTATAGAATTATAGGTTAAAGATAGAAGTGGTGGTATCTGGTTAATAGTTATCGTGTTAAATATGTATTACAAAACTCCCGCCTATTCTCCAAAGTTGTAGAAGATTCTCGAGAGTAAGAATC
>NW_013666716.1:26091-41954 GCF_000517525.1 Limulus polyphemus | reverse complement strand
AAACTTTTTTATAAATCATTGTTTGTTATAACTATTTGTAGTAACTATTATTGTAAATTGTATTGTTGTGTGTCTACTAAAACGTATTTGTGTTAAAAAAAGAAAACTATGTGCATCAATCTTGTTGGCAAATATCATAAACTGACTATATATCGGCATATATGTAAATATTAAATCCAAAGTATAATTTAACTATTAAATTGAAATTATTAGTTAACTGGGTTTCAGACCATTTGAAATTCTAGTATGTAACAACAGAAAGATGTTAAATCAATGTTTGCGGCCAAAATGAGAAAATATTCATAATTAAAATTTTATGCAAACTATTCTGACTAAGCATTCAAAATCATACAAAATTTATAGAGTATGCATACCTAGTGCAAGAAATCACTTCGATCTTATCCATGAGTAGCTAAACATTAAACAGCACCCCATAACCGTACATCATATGTAATTAATATACATATGCAAATAATATGCTAATTCATAATTAATGTCTAAATAATCCGTCATGAATTAAAGCTAATTAATTAAATAATTAGACCTAAATGACACCAAATTAGTAATTAGTACCGAATTAGTGGTTTATTAATTACATATTAATTAATTGGATGATTAATATGCAAGTTAATTAATAAGTATCTAATTAATTAATTAGAAAATTAACAAGCAAATTGAAAGTAATTAATATATAATTACCTTTTATTAATTAAACGTTAATTAATTAGATGGTTAGTAATGTATGGTAATAATCAAATTTAATATCAATAATTAATTTGCTAAGCCTTTGATGTCAGCGGATGTTTTTCCAAGATATGAGTCGCTAAATCTATGATAGACCTACGAAGCCGATTTTACAGTATACCTACAGTCCAATGTAATATCTGCAGTAAATCCAAGTGTTCTAGCATAAAGGTAATCAAATATAATAAATCACTGTCAACAAAACATAAGGGGCATATCTCAAAGTGATTCATCTAATATGACCATAAAAGGTTTCTTCAGTTAAAAACTATACAAAACATATCATAACCTGAAATCCATAAATGAATTCACTATCCACTTTGTGCTGGAATTTTGGACAATAGAACCTTTAACCCTCTCGCTTATAGTCTGCCACTACCTCATATTGTTAGTGAGAACTTCTGGACATTGACATGTTCTAAGGAGGACAACGATATAAAAAGTTCTTGACAAAATATTTGATTTTTGCATATTATTCAATTATATTTATCATGTAAGATTTCAGTTTGTGGGCTCAGAAAAACTAGTTTGCAGACTATCTTGTGTTTCAAAACAGATATTTTTGTCAAACAGATATTGAGATTTTGAAACAATGTTACAGCATCATGTGATGCATTATCTTTCACTTTACTTATACTTTATTCACAGATCATCAAGTATATTAATACTGAAGAATTGTTGCAAAATAATGGAAAAGCAAGCAGCTAACAGCAAATACTAGATACATATTTTACAGTTGCAATTCTATGGCTTGATCAGATAAATTGTCCATAATCTAGATTATCATACATATTACTATTTTTCTGTGTATGTTAAAACTATAAAGTACTAGCATAATTTGTATAGAAAAGTTATCAGAATGGAAATTCGACCTCTACCATTAGTTGGTGGATATTTCTTAATCTATCTGCCAATCAGTGCAGTACTGACATTTGGAAACCTCACTCCTGACTTAACGTTTTAGCTGAGACAAAGACAAGAAGAGCACAACATATGAAGAAACAAGCTGGGTTTACCTTGCATTTATCTCCATATCTTCACTGTTTTACTTTGGAGGCAAACTTGGGGTTTTATGAAGTTTTCTGTTATTGCAGTGTAACTTTACAACACATTACAGTGTAAAGCTGGTACTTTATTGTCAAGTTTTCAGACTTACTTCTGCTTTTCCTGACCTCTATCCTATAGTATAGATTCATAGTTAGTTTAGCCATTCACCAGTCACTCATGTTCCTGCATGTTAACTTAAATATCTAATGAATTTTGTTAAAAAATAAAAATTCATTATTTTTGTAACAAGTTAATTTCTTGCTTTATATTTCTTTGTTTGTTTCGAATATTTCCGAACTTGTATCTATTGGCTACAGTGCAGGAAGCTAAACAATTGTATCCACCATCAAATATTTGGGCTATTTTAATCAAACAGTAAAATTTGACCATCATGCTTATAACACCTCATGCCTCCAAAAACTTTCAGATTCACAGTCTGGCAAGCTAGGCAATAACTTTTAAAAATTAAAACCCAAGTGTTATAATGTATGATAAATATCTTGTTAGTGACATTATATTGAATAGTTCATAAATTTTTGTGCTTTAAGAAAATAAACATTTTTAATATCATTTTAGGTGAATGTCGATGTTTTAAGACAGTTAACACATAATCAGTAGGTTGTAAATATAATCCTTTACTCCCCTGTTTATGTAATTTGTGTATGTTAGTGTCCATGTAGGTAAATATAATCCTAGACAATCCTGTTCCGTGTATATAAAGCTATATGTTGATATAATTCTGTATGCCCTTGTTTATGTAGTTAATGTTTCTTAGTGTCCGTGTAGGTAAATATAATTATACATGTCTGTGTTTTTGTAGTTCATATGTGTTAGTGTACGTGTGTAGGCAAATATAATCTTATACATTCATTTTATTGTGATGGGCAGACATTTAGGCTAGTCATTGGAGCTTCAACTTTTTTCACCAGTCACACTCATTTATTTAAATGAGAATACAGTCATGTTGGAGCACACAAGTTACTAACTCGAGAAGTTTACAGTTAGAATAAAGAATGACTCAGAGACAAAGATTATGCAAAACATCAATCTTTGATAACACTTTCTTATTGTACTTCCCATAAACTCTCAAGTAATTGGTTGCCTGTTGGGAGCAGTGAATCAGTGGCCTTCTAGCTTGGATGACTACACCACAATCTGTAATGGATACTGCCTCAAGAGTTCCGACCATGGTAGTTAACCCCAACTTTTTCATAGCTTCCACTGTACTAAGAGGTTAGCATCATCAGTTCGTCATTGTCAAACTCGTAGTTTACTTATACTGGGCTTTTTCCTTCTACTAAGTGTCACTATGATATGACTGTGAGTATTAGTTTTCCTCTAGCTATTTGTTTTACTGTACTTTGCCTGTTTTATGCTAGAACTAGGCGATTTTTTGTATACCATCTTCCTTCCGTGGGGGTGAAGACCAAAATCTTTCTCTACTGTTTTTCTTAATTTTTATTTAATTATTAAAACAATTGTATGAAATGTCTAATATTCCCAAATGCTTCACTCCTCCCTCCTATAAAGAGCTTTATATCCTTGGAGAAAATTTTTACCATTCAACTCTGCTGTTCCTCTCTCATGTCAACAATTGCTTGCAATAAACATTCACATTAACCCACTTATGGTTATTCAATATATCAACACTTGATCCACCAATATATCTTTACATTAACATTAATTCATTATAGGTCATAATATTCATCAGGGTTAATAATCAAATCATCAATATTCTTTTACCTAATATCCATAATATGTTTTATCAGTTTACAAGTGATTTCACAAACAACCATCGAATTATTTTCATTACACTTTCATTATACATATAGGAAATAATGGAATACAGGAAGGTATGTATACATATAACATATTATTCATCTTAACCTACTCTAGTGGTTCATTCCTCTTTCAGAAGGTCCACCAATCACTGTGAATGATCCAATAATATAGTGCACACACTTTACACTTAACACAATGTTCATGTGGGTACCAGTGATACTCATATTGGATCCTTTCACTGTACTCAAGTCGATGGGTAGGTGGACATTCAAAGTCTTCAAGGTTGATGCACCTGACACCTAGTTTGTGGCTTAGGATCCGAGTCTTTTCATTACCTTTGGTCTATATTTTTCTGTATTGTCAATGGATGTCCCAATACAAATCCACTAAGTCACGGGAACTGAAGCCACCATCCGACCATTTAATCCCATGTAGATAGTTGGTGCACCATGCTACATGCTGCTGTTCTTCTCTACTTAGACACTCTTCAGGATATAGAACCTGGAAACAATATATGTCAATCCACCCTGTATATGCATTTTTGATGGCTAGTTCTTTGATGATATAAGTCCCAGTCACTTTGAATCCTTCAATTTCAATAATGGCTACTTTAGTTCTTCTTTTCCTCTAAGCACAATACACAGTTAAAGTGTGGTTCATGAATCTGGCTAACACCATCATCTCACTATACCTTGGATTTAGATTCACTGGTTTTGTGATTTGATGCATGCATGATGCATTTTGTCTTTGGTCAATTGCACACTTAACCACGCACTTCACTCTTGTCACATCATCATTGATATATCGTTTCTGATTTAGTAACTTTCTTGATTCTCAAACAGTTAGTCGTCATTGACTAACTACAGTTGGTCGATTCTTAATTTTTTCCTAAACCTGTTAATTTTGCTTTTCTATACTAACTTTATAATCAGCTAACCTCATTGATTTGTTAAATTAACCTAATTTTGTTAACAGTCTATACAATCAGTCTATGCCGTAGTTAGATGGGTCTTAGTCATTTAGTTTGACTACTTCAGTAGGCACTGAATAAGAAAACCTTTCATTGTCTGGTGTTGTTCTTTTATCATTTTTGAATTTGCACAGCCCATCTAATGTCCACAAAATTATCTAAGCCAATTTGTCCAATTTAATATTTAACATTATGCTTACCAATACCATTACTAAGCATAAGGCTATCAATACTGAATTAGATATTTTCCATTTATCTAACCTCTGTCTTTCTGATGTAGCTCGTAATTGAGCTACATGCTGTTCAAATTCCATAATACTTATTCCTGATCTCTTAGGGGGCAAATTTTGGGTTTCTTCTAATATACCTGTCAGTTCCTTGATATCTGCTTCTACAATTATAATCTGAATTTAATGTGATTCCTTCTTAGTTAATAATTTTTGCAGATCTGGGATTTTTACATTTAACTGAGCTCCAATATACTAACATTCAAGGGTAAGGTAATACATTGGCCATGGGCCGAACAATTTCTAATTAATCTTAAGTATCCACTATCTTTTAGTTTACTACTTTAATTTGATAATCAGATTGATGTACATTTGATTTGGGGCATACCACTGATAAGATAAGTTTATCCCTTATATTAAATAACCAAGTCCCTGGGGTCCTTGTTTTATACAAATAGAATGGTTTAGGAAAAATTATTCTCTTTTCACACAACTCAGCTATTCTATTTTTAATTCCTGCAAATATTACATAGTTAGAAGTTGCAATAGGCACTGAATAAGTTCGTAATTTGGGGTCACATACTCGGAGGGGTCCCTCTATACATCTTAACAGGTCGTCTGTTATTTCTAAGTATGTATGCTGATCACTGGAAACAGCAATGTTAAAGCCAAAGAGTGATTTAATGCTAATGGTAATGGTACACATTCTGTATAGCTTAAATATCTTATCTGTTGCTTTCAATGGTATCTCTATAAACATCCTTAACACGTTCACGACATCGTGTGCCACCAGTGGTACATTTGCATGTTTCCTGTTGGATGTCGTGTGCTACCCGTGGTACACAGCACCCATAAGATATAGCTGCACCTCATATCTCTTATTCTGATATGTATCACTACATTAGTAATATTTACTAGAGCTCTAGATACCTTCTTAACCTCTTCGTCATGAAATTAATTGTCTGATTTAATGAGTTCATTAAATCAGCCTGTTCACCTGTCAAGTGAATCATTTCATTAGATACCTGTCTCTGTCGCTCAACCTTTTTATTTAATTCACGAAAATCGTCCATGGTCGCGGTTCCGAATAAGGATCTCAAAACGTTTTCACCTGCATTTATTAATGAACCTTAAGACTATGTTTTTGCAATAACGGTACTAATGCATTCAATAATTTCAAGTATACAATTAAGAACACAAACTGATAATATACAGAATACAATATACACATTGTTTTGTAACTATTATAATTTAACTGGCTTTCTAACTAAGCACAAGTGCTTTAAATAATTCTCTTAGATTCTAGATCTAAGCTGAGTGATACCAGCTTTCAATCTGTAGATGAAATAACTAAAAATCTTTACTCAGAACATGGTAGCATTAGAAGTAATTCGGAAAATGAAACTTTGTCTTTCTATCGGTAATGAATAATGTGATAGCGAACATCAGATAGAATTCAAATTCGATGACGATGTGATAGCGAACATCAGATAGAATTCAAATTCGATGACGATGTTAAACTTATATTAAAGTTTTTCTTCATTACCCATTTAAGCCGTCTCCAGCCATTATCAGATAGAATTATTGGCAATTTATTAAAGAGAAGATGTGATAGGATGGCGTGGCAAGTTGTTCTGATTTTCTGGTTTATAACTCCCTGAACAAAGAAGATTGAAGGTTATAAAATTAGACTATGTCTTAAAATATGTTTTTGTTCTTGATAAGTTTAATGCAAAACTATTCAAGAGCTATCTGTGTAAGCTAACCCTTACCTAGAAGTGACAGACTAGAGGTAAGACAGTACTCTTTTTATCAATAACAGTTTGGATTGACCATCACAATATAGCACCTCTAAGATTGAAAGGGCCAATCATATTTGGTGACAGGATTCGAGACCACGATTCACAGGTTATGAGTAAATTGCCATAGCCACCAGGTAATGTCAGGCACTTCCATTTAGAAATATCTATACTATAATGAGTAGTTTGCATTGAACTCAGGACATCATAGAGAGGTGATGAAAAAATAGAAATGGATAAGTTAGAGTGAACAAATGTCATGCTACATAAACAAGTGGAGTTTAAGAACTTATATAAATATTCCCTTTTGAAATTAAAACATGTATGATATTAAAATTTGATTTGTTAGCTGTGTTTTGATGCCAAGGTTATTTGTACACATATTGAAAATAAAGTAGTTTAATTAAATTTTGAATGCAGATCTGTAAGACGTCGTGACATGCACATTTTGATCTTCCCATATCGAGAGGGCTAAACACTAAACACAATATTTGTAAAAACAGAAAATTCACCTTTTGAGTAGGTAGACCATGTGTTACATAAGTTAGCTTATGAGTTTTAAAAATCCAGAAAGGATGATTGCATATTGGATCACAATTGTAACAGTATGTCTTTATTTATCATTATCATTCAAGCTCACAAAATAGAAATGCTGATGGACTATCTTACCATAAAGAAAAACTATGTCTGTTCAGTAAATGTTTTGAACCTGGACACCATGTGGGAGTCAAGGTCATTTTTACCATATCATGCTTTATGTTAGGAGATTCCACTAGTGACTGGATGCCATGATTAATACTTCAGGAGTTAGAAACTGGAAGACCCAGAACCACATGAGCTGAAGTTTATCGATTCGATGATTCTTCAGCCCAGTCTGTAGCTGACGTGTTGGTGAAGTACTAGATAGCTCAATTGCATCCACATGAAGGAATTCACATGGGCTAACTATTTCCTGAGGTATGCAGAGTTTTGGGTTTAATAATGACTTACAAGTTAGTCTGATAGTTTGGCATAAATGTTTTTACAAACTGTTAAGCAGATTCTTGCAGATTTTATTAATCCTAGGTAAACCAAATGAAAGAAGAGATGACATAACAAAACTATCAAGGACATAAGTTCCATTGTGGAGACTAAGTATGGCTTTGGTATGTACCAGCAGCACGGAAAACAGCTCAACTGTAGCTGAAAAGATCCATATCTAGTACTCTGGTAGACTAATCCATTTATATATGAGATGCACAGTTGCATGGCACTCAGCAGCACACGGAACATATCAACAAGATGTGATTCTTTGTTAGGGGCAAATCTCTCATGCAATGGTTTCATCACGAACCACAGGTCGAGACTGACAAGTTGGAGGATAATGAGAGTACTGTTTTGTACAATCTCAGCACAGTTGATAATAAGAAAGATATTGAAAGTACTTAACTGGCTGTGCAAGTTGAGTAAGATGGGAAGCACCTGAAGACGAGACACTGGAAGCTCTAGTGGTCAGCAACTAGGATGGTCATTTGGCCGACAAATTAATGCCTGAAAGAAAATAGCATTCCTTAATTTCTGAGCTATCAAGTGGTGTTCACTTTACAAAGTTTGTACTACATTGTGTGATTGCCACTTCATTACCAGCAGTTGGAATAGATTGGTTTCTTTACGTAGAATATCCCTGGATTTCACTAGTATTTTGGACATTGAATGAGGTAATCAGTATGCGTAAGCTTTCATCAATTACTTCAACTAGGGAGCTAAAGTTTATTCACTGGCTGACTCTTCAGCACAATACCACAGCTGAATACTGGATAGCCAATTTCTTGCAACTAAAGAAACTCATATGGATCAGAGAGATAATTTTAAAAGCTAGCTATTTTCTGAGTTGTGCAAAGTGTTGGGTGTGGGGAAGCTGTGCACATGCCCTTACCACCCACAGTCTGCTGGTTTGACAGAAAAGTAAATAAAGAATATTAAGGAAATGCTTACAATGTTTGATAATTCTGGCTGAACCAATTAGGATAGCATATCATGCAACTGAACAGACATTGAGTAGCTGTTTTGTGAACATGCTCATGTTTGGTTTGGAAATAGTGATTCCTATATGTGTAACATAGGGTACACTCCACTTAGTAGATGTCTTACAGTGTTTGCAATAATTTAGGATAGATATTAATTGTGAGATCGGTTACCGAAAGGAAGTGGCATTCCTTGCTTTCTAAGCTATTAAAGGATGTTCGTCGTACAATTTATGCACTACATAAACTTTGGATGACTGGTGTCAGCAAATGTAATGCATAAAGCACAAACAGCATGCAAAAGAGAAGATGACCACTCTGTGTTCAAAACCTCGGCTGAAAGGGCATTGAGATCTTTACTTTCTGAGTTAATGGGTGGTTTTCTATGGCAAAATGATCATCTGATATTTTGCAGGAATCTCTCAACCTATATAGGAGAACAGTGGAAGTTCTAAGAAGCAGACTATGTTGTACTTGCTAGACTCTACCTAGTACACGTACTGTAAGTGTGTATAACTTATCTATGTGCAGTGAAGGAGCTGTGTTATTTCTCACCACAAAATGTAAATCATATTGTTGTAAATCTGAGTGTAGTAGTTTTTGTTTTAATGGATTTACTTGTGTTTTCTTTTCTTTTATTAATTTGAATAAGGCTGTACAATATTTTGATGGTTAAACGACAGGTAGTGGTGGTCCTCTAGGATAATAAGTGTAAATTACTCTGAATCATTATATTTAGCCTAGACTGGTCTGAATGTCTATTGATATATAGTTTAGTGATGTCACAAATATCAGTTGTGGCTGCAAGAACTTAAAACAAAAAGTCTTGATTCTTTCAAACTATATCAGTAATTAGTTCTTTCGTGAAGTTAAGAAAACGTGCTGAATTCAATGGCTCCAAGATTGTGAAATGTTATGGACCATAGCTATTGACACAAATCTAGCATGTAAGCTACAATGGTAAAGGTACACGAGACAGAGGCAATTTTTCTACAGCGTAACGTTGGTATATGTATATACATATATGGGAATATTCGTCTATGAATATAAATGTGTGGTGTTCCACAAAAGTACGCAGAGACAGATTAAGTTTGATGAGGACTTGAGCTTTTGAATTTTGTGGAGCAACTTTACGGATATTGAATTTCTTCCTTTACTGACTTACTACTCATTGCCCAATTTTAAACACTGATCTAATTTAAAAAAAAACTTTTTACACTATATAAAACGTGTTATTTTGAAGTGCACATAGTTATTAGATTGTTATTATTTATTATTTTGGAATATACCTTTATACAAGGCAATTTATAGGATTTCCAAGCATCAAAATGTAATGTTTCACATTTACAAGATTAGAGTGTAACTAATTTGCAATGAAAACATGTACATTTATATGCAACATTTCAAAGTTCAAGTGAACAGGTCAACAACACACCAGTCCACGACAAACACTCACTGTGACTGCGTAGCCTGGCAAGAATAACTGAGTAATGATTTATATGACTCTTTCTAAGTGTAAGTGTAGTGTAAGATAGTTCCCACTACGAATAAAAAAGAAAAAGAAAATAAACCTGTTGTGTGTCTTGATCACAAGCTAATTATTATCAGGTAGTCAAGGCTTTAATAAAAATATGCTGGTTAATCAGCCGTGCTCTATGCTGATCCATAATGTCAAACATTACTTTTTATGCATTGCATTAATCTGGCCTTGCGTGTACGAATGTCACATTAGGTCAGTCATGAATACTGTATGATACAAGAATCATTTATTGAGAAAACAACTATTAAAGCAACATATGAATGCAAATAATGGATAGAGATGTGTAATGAAACCAGTTCAGTGTGACCTCCCTTTTAAACTGAAAGAAAGAAAGTTTAAACTATAAAAGTGAAACCCTGTAATGTTAATGTGAAACAAGTTACTAAAAAACTAATTTTTAATCTGAATACCCTCTAAAACTCACAAAAGCTTAATACGCAAAATAATCACAACCTGTTTAACATGAAAGAACCTGGCTATAAATACCAAAAGATAATAATACCAATAAAGCAAAACTGCTAAAAGCACGCGCCTCATACACAGTACTTCGAACCATATGATGAAAGGAAGTACTTTGTCGTAATTAAAAGTAAGTGTAGTTGATGTACATGATGATGCCCGGTTAACCTAGTGAAACGTTGTACTTTCATTAGATTTCACTCTGTTTATCCGATTTATCATGTTTATTAGTACTTCGAACCGTTCATGCTTACACGATTTTCCAACAGCTGTTTGGTTATTTTGGGGTATCACGAGTGAAGTTACAGATATTTTTTCTAACAGCAAATACGTTCAACAACCAATTATTAGGTCAAGTATCGCGTGCAGATAAAGTAGGGAGAAGTTATTTTGTTTACTTGTTCGACTTTTTACATCCAAGCTGTACTAAAAGAAAACACATTAACTAAGGGGTAACAACACTTAGTACTGTCATGTACCCAATATTTAACTTTGGTTTTAATTAACAAACTTAGATAGAGGGTTCTATCACTATTTAACCTGCTTTGTTTAGGTTTTTTGTCCTATTTGTTTACTCTGATTAAAGTTTATTTCTTCGTTCAAATACGCGTCATGAATATACAGAAATGTTGATAAATATAAATGTAAATATTATAATTTATACATAAATATTAAAAAAGAAGAAATATTAAATTTACTCGATAGACAACTCGTTTGTAGATAGGGAAATACATACAATTTTTACATAGTTAAATACTTCATGAACAAAGGTGAAGCTGTTTGATTACCATTTAATTCAGGACGCATCTTATGTATACACAAACTTTCCTTAGTGCGTAGCACTTCTTTGCTAGTTGATTGTCAGAAATTAAAGTTATTGATAATAGATATTATTGTTTTTTACATTTGGCAGATCCCTGCATTTCTTTAAATATGATGTTATATAGATAAATATTTCAAATTGTCGAGATTTTTAACTCTTCATAATTATTTACAATACCCACTCTCAAACTTGTTCTAACATACATCTAATAACATGATTTTGTGCGGTATTAATGGTTTTAAGTTGATCAATGTAACCCTTCTGGTGATAAAAGTTTAGAATTTACATATTACTTTATTCACCCATTATTAATTATTTTTGAAACGAATCAATTAAAAAATATCTCGTGTAATATATTTTAGAAATTGAAATATTAACTGCTTTGTGATATTACTAGCACGTGACTTCCAAGTTAAGTTCCTATCAATTATGTAAAACAATAACCTGACTGTCATAGAATAAATCATGATATCAAACGGAGTGATCATAGATTTCAATACACATGTAGTTTATTTCAGTGTTTTTAAACGTTTTCCACCTCAAGGCCTACATAGTTATTTAGCAGTATAATAAAGGGCCACATATGCAGTTAATTACTCGTTTAGGGCAGTCACAGTTGTCTCGGCCCATATTCATCATAACTGCGACTCTGGCGGCCCACCGATTGTGAATCACTGATCTATTTCATTTTATCCAAGTCTAAAATTGATATATTTAGTTTTCTAAAAATTCTAAATTACATTATTATTTACAAACCAATTTCATATTTGTAATAATCCATTATTTATAAAACTTTATTTCTTTTGATTTCGCTGAATGTATTATAGCTATATCAAATATAAAAGTTTGTTTCTCCTGTTTATTTCTAAGTTACACGAATCGTCTGTAATAATTAAAATAAAACTGGGCCCAAAGCAGAGCATTGTAGCACACTATACTCAATTCTAATTTCATTACTACCATGACTTTTGATTTCAACCTTTTGTTTTCTTCTTGTTATGACGTTCTTTCCACTGTAACATTTTACTTCCTATTTCAGCCATTTCTAGTTTCCGTGTAAAAAAGTCGTGTGATACTAAGTAGATGTTCTTTTTCACTTTAAGAAAATTACTACTGATTTCAAATTATCTTTAATGTGTTATCAGCTCTAGAAGTCAACTTTAATACGCACTTCCAGAACCCATACTTTTTTTAGAACCGAAACTGATTAGCAGAGAAACAACTTTTAAAAATAGTTTTAGAAAATACCAACAGCAAAGAAATAGATCGGTAATTTTCTAATATTTTAGTATCGCCTCCTTTATACATACGAATAACTAAAGCTATTTTTCAAAATTTCCGAAAAAATGTCTTCCTGAAATGATAAATTTATTAAACTACAGTGACTAAAATCCCAAATTGACGAGGTACGATCATCTATGAAATTGTTATTAAAATTGCTTTATATATATATATATATTCACCAAAATTCATTTTATTACTTTCTAAGTTTTACTTCATTTTCTTCTATATCTAACTGAATTTAAAAGTCCATTTGTGGTATAAGACTTTAAGTTCCTGCTTTTATTTCTACAACTTACGTTAATTTTCGATTTATCAATTCTATTTACTTATCCATAAGATATTCAGGGGCGCGGGTTGGCTCTATGGTAAAGCTCTGTATTCCGGATTCTTCGAATTTCTTTAATTCACAAAATATTTTTCGCTCATTAAACTGTGGGTACGTTATGAGAGTGACAGTAAATACTTTTGCATGGATGGTGAGTAGTAGGGTGCTACTGACTAGCTGCTTTCTCTCTGGTGAATAGTATCAATAGTTAAAAATTAGGGACAGCTGCAAATAACCTTGGTAGCTTTGCCATCAATACAAATACAATAAAATAATCAAATACAGTATGAACATATTTCTGATGTTTTACGTTTTCCCAGTTTAGTTCTTCTAAATATTTCTTCATTTTATCTAAATTAACTTTTGAAGTCTTTGTATTTTGACTTTCATACCTGCACAATTATTACAGTCAAATAGTTCTTAAAAGGGTCTCACATTTTGGAAACCCCAGTTTCCACTTTAATTTAATTTCTCTGCGGTATGTGTAAATAAACTTATCCTTTTTCCAAAGTTTTTGATTTTATGTTTTACTTACACGAAAGAGCACACTGCTGACATATGAAAACTTGTAAATATACACTAAGCGACACATGTACACATAAGAAAAACTTATTATATTTTGACTTGTGTTGCCTGACGTATACTTTACTGTGTCAGTGACTTTCAAGGAGAATAGTCCTCACGTAACTCATATGACACGAGTCACACGACATGTTGCTATACATTTGATCCTATGCTTTGTAGATGTAGAGCAGATGGGAGAAGTATTTACTATTTAGTATTAACTTTCATAAGATTCCGAGAGTTAAAATTTGAGAACTATCTGTATTTACAACTCTTCAAAGCACACATACATATATACTTTTTTACAAGAAAATTTGAACAAGCTTTAACAGTTTTATTATTTCGCATCAGTACTAACCGGTATCCGGTGATTGTTAAAAGTTCCACAGATCTCTAGTTAAAAGTTGAGTTTAACTGAAAAATTGAGTTGTTGCTATTAAGTGGGAAAAATTAATTTAGAAAACTTGTATTAGTAGCAACATATTAGCTTATTAAGCAAAGCTAGACTTAAATAATATTAATATTTCGAGTGATTTCTAGGTGTTTGGTCTTAAACAGCCGAATTCAATGAAAAGGTGACGAGGTTTGTTTGTAGTTAAGCATAAAGCTACACAATGAGCTATCTGTGCTCTGCCCACCACGGGTATCGAAACCCGGTTTCTAACGTTGTAAGTCGGCTGACATACCGCTGTGCCACTGGGGGGGGGGGCGGTAACGAGGCCAGCCTCTTTTCTAGATATTTGACTATTTATTCCGCATTGCTAAATAAAATACATATTACATAAAGACTCTATTTTAAGGGTTTCTTTAGCTGCTGAGTTTTTAAACACCATTAATCAAAAAGCTCTAATACACACACATTATTTCTAAAATCTTAAAGATCTTTAAGGGCTGTTAAGATAATTTCTGAACAAGTATATATGAACTCTCATAACTTTGCAGTGCAGAAATCACAATAACAGAATCTGTCGATGGTAAAAGATAGATTTGGAACTATAAAACCAAGCTTAAATTACTTCATTTTCTCTGTATTATAGGAAAATATTTCTATAAAGTTGAGTACATTATATTAAAACGATTTTGAATGTGCCTATCGGCAAATGGAATATAATTTACTAGAAATGCAGTTCGACATTGTTTGGCAATTTGTAGGCAGTGTGATACCACCGGAAACGACTTGAGATTGGGGATTTAGAATTTACAATACGGGAATATTCCTTGCACTTAATGACATTGAAAAACAAAGGAATAGAGAAAAATTTGTAGCACCAAAACCAGCCAGAAACAGATTTGCAACAGATTTTACCCTAGCTGTGGTAAGTAAAGTGCGGCGTTTTGTAACAGGTAATCCATGAATATAAAGGTCAGTGGCGAAAGTCGACCACGTGCCCCAGACAACAGTCCGTAATATGAACAACAAGGATCTCTGTCTGATAATAGTTAACAGGGTATGGGTTAAACAAGAGAAGACTACCAGTCATACATTTCCTTCAATTAACTGTCACATGTCTGAATCAGCCGGAGAATGAAATAGGTATTCAATATATTCCATACGAAGATATTCTGGTGAGTTTACTGAATGCTGCGCTTGTTGAATTCTGTTCAACTGGACTGTTGAAACGGACACTAGCAAACCATTATATCCTCTTACACTGGGTAGATTATGAAAATCTGCAGAGATGAGAGGTGTAATTTGAACATACAGACTAATGACAGAGCCCTTTATTATGGAACTTATGTAGTACGGAAGTAAACTATTAAGGTAAAGATTTTATAGTCTCACAACGTCGTTACAGTCAATTACCTCTTCCTGAATAGTTACCTGGTCATTAGTTTTGATGTGTTCAGAGGGAAACGAAGTTTCACAATAAAAAAATATTGATACTTAAGATAAACAACAGGCCTCCTATGTTGGCAAAACCAAACGTCATTTTCTAGTTAGAGCCAATGAACACATGGAAATTTTCATTAAAACACACACACAAAAAGAGTAGCTTCTGTGTTTCCTCTATACACCAACGTAACTAAGAAGCAGGACACGAGCATAACTTATTTAATTTCAATATCTTTTGCAAGGCCAACAGTAATCTGGAATTATGGATTAAAGAAACTCTCCACACCAAATAATTTTTTTCAACACTGAATAACACGCAGTCTTCTTTTAACTCGCACATTTTTTAAAATATGTACAGTAGTTGTCTGTTACTCCTGTATTTTCTATGTATTTTGTTTGTTTGTTTTGAATTTCGCGCAAAGCTACACGAGGGCTATCTGCACTAGCCGTCTCTAATTTAGC
>NW_013666716.1:22281-26081 GCF_000517525.1 Limulus polyphemus | reverse complement strand
ACATTATAACGCCCCCACGGCTGAAAGGGCGAGCATGTTTGGTGGGACGGGGATTCGAACCCGCGAATGTATTTTGACATGATTAAATTATTGTAATTGCAGTAATGTATTTTAGTATTTACGAAGAATAATATAACTCTTTTTATTTTGCTTTATATATTGAAGATGGAAGCTGTAGAATTCCAAAACGTTTATTTGTGTTCTGTTCTTTTATAAATAAACAATGTTGTTTATCTTAAATATCATTATTCTTTTTACCTGGTTGTTTCTTGTGTCTTGTTGTGAGAATGCAACGCTATTTCGGCGCAAATTTCAAGTACAACCTTCCCCGGAAAGAATATCCCTATTATATATTTTGGTTTGATCAGTTTCCATTTTGATTATTATACTTGAACTTAACTGAGTGACAGTGTTAGCAGCTATAGTGTGTGGAGATGTTTATGAAATACAAACTGCCAGACTGTTCAAATACTAGAAACCAGACAAAACACGCAGCCAATTCCCACTCATTGTGTCCAGAGCTGTAGTTAGAAAGTTGTGGCCATGATACCAAACAATTGGTGTGTGTGCACTTAACAGCATATACAAGATCGTGGAAGGTCAAATAGTCCAAATAATAACCACTAAATTCACAGTTAATAATCATTACTTCTCTGGCTATTTACTTAATATGAGCTGTTTTACTCATTTTAGCGCAAAGCAACACAATAGGCTATCTTCACTGTGTCTGTCGTGAGGATCGAATTTCAAATTTAAACATTATAAGCCTTAAGTCTTATGGCTTAGCTAGTGGGGCATGTAATATGAATTTCCCGATAGGAACTTGAGTGACTTTCAACACCTAAACGTAAAGGAACATATTTCCTAAGTCTATCTAAAGGTCTAGAAGACTTTCTTCAGTCCTGCAGTTGACGTTCACAGCTCGTTTGGGCTTTTGTCGAGATACAATGATTTGCAGTAATAACACTTAGTAAATGAGTCAAAATTTCATGCCATTCTCATTGATCGCTTGGTTTGTGACTAGAAATCTTCAGATAAGCAATATACTCATTGCAACATTGTTTAATACGATAATTTCAGTGATGTTCTATTTATAGAATAGAACCACATAAGTATTAGTGGGTTAAATATGTTATTATGCTTCAGAGAAGTGGATTTACTAATCGAAGTTATATTGACATCATACTGAAACTACATGTCTGACCTTATACGGGTGCATACTTTATTCTGATGCAGTAAAATGCCTGATCTTATAATTTTAGGATTGTGAAACCGTCTTGAATGAGAAATGATAAAGTTCGTAGATTTAACAGCAAAAACTCCTGATTTTAGTCCTCTAGACCGCATTTGATATATCTTTTGGCGCTCTTTACGACTCACCACGTAAAGTAGGAGCAAGATTCTCAACTGATCAAAAATGTGTTTCCATGGTCAAACTTGTGATGAGCTAGCTCTTTTAAGATAAATGTGACTCATTCAGACAAATTGATTCAATAAGATCCACCCTGATCATTATAAAAATGTTGTAAATGAAACTGAGAAATCCATAGAAACCGTTTATGTCGTGTTGCTTAGCAACAAATGTATAGCCTAATAGTGTTGTTAGTCTATGTATTGAAAGTATAAAATGAAATGTACAGACAACAAAACTGGAAAAATATTTGTTTACTTCTTAATGTACACTCTCTGTTGATTAAATAGGTTTTTTAAATTAAAAACGTTGGTGATATAACAGAAAATAGCTTTATTAAGAAGCGATTTAAGTATAAAATTGAATCGATATTTTTACTTCCATGATACATTTCATGCACTTGGCTCTAGGCTAGGTGATTCCATACTTCGTCTATAATTTAGGCTTATCATACCAACACTCGCTACACTTATAAACTTTTATGGACCTCCCTTCCCAATGGGACCCTCGTCACTAAAATTGTAATGGGCAGACGGTAATCGAACTATTCTATCTGGATAAATGCATTTTAGCTTTTATGACTCCTCCTATTTCGAGAAATAAAGAGAAATCAAGCGTGACGTGACGTAACATACACTTTATATAGAATAGATTGATTCTTTTAGTCTTATTCAGGTTTTCTCTCTACATAGATTAAATAAATGTCATTCTACATTTAGAGAGAGGTACAAGCACTCCCTTGTTAGTGAATACATCTTGTAACGAATTTTTTATTATATATTTATTTTAACATCGACGTTGTTTAGATTAAGTTTATATTTAGAAACATACATAGCTTATACTGTTAAGAATCAAAAGTATATGTGTGTATGCAAACGCTTTAATCAGTATAGTTACGTAAGACTGAATTTTATAGAAAACGTTTTGTTTGTTTGTTTGTTTTTAATTAAGCACAAAGCTACACAATGGGCTATCTGTGGTCTGCCCACCACGGGTATCGAAACCCGGATTCTAGCGCAGTCATACCGCTGTGCCACTGGGGGGCATAGAAAACATCCCCACGGCTATACATATAATTAACACGACGAGCCAAGAGAGTGTCTATTACTAATTTGATATAGTCATTGTGCTATAAAGTTTGAAAACTATAACTGTGATTGTTATAACACTTATCAATCAGAAAGCTTCAGATATTTGACCAGGAACATTTACAAAGTTCGAACATTACAAATTATTTAACTTCAGTGGATTCTCATCGGACATTATTTTTTATGAAACACTAGCTGTGTACCCGTCCTACGTACGGGTTGTGTGTATAAATAATAAATTAATTTAACAAATAACAAACAAATTACTTGTACATTATTTACATTACGTTTTACATTTTTTATTGTACATTATTATAACAATTAAATATAAGTTAACAAAAGATACTGTGGACCATGTGTTAACTGCGTCATTTAGAAAAAACGGAAAATGTCAAATTGTGATGAGTTGTACTTGTGTGTTTGTAGTGTATCACACATCTGTGAAAAAATTAGTTTT
The DNA here is from genome assembly GCF_000517525.1 of Limulus polyphemus. Classification (NCBI taxonomy): domain Eukaryota; kingdom Metazoa; phylum Arthropoda; class Merostomata; order Xiphosura; family Limulidae; genus Limulus; species Limulus polyphemus. Next base: position 23,125 of record NW_013666716.1, on the reverse strand, counting down.
ATTTACCGAAGAGCCTCTTGACAGACGACATTGGAAGTACGTCCACCTGGGGAATGGGTAAACAGGCTGCGAGAAGATCTGACTCTTGAGCAGGCTACATATAGTTTTTAAACTCCAAGGATAGTGTTCATAAAAAAGAAAAAATATAAGAAAGAACGCAGTTCGCGAGTCAAGCGCAAAAGAGCAATGCCGAGTGGACGGGCAAGCGACCCTTAGCAAAGAAATATAACCTTAAAAGCAAAAGAAATATAACCTTAAAAGCAATAAATAATGCCAAAACATAAACAAAATAAAGCACAGACAGCTGGAGTGACGCAACAAATTTTTGCAGGAGTTGTTTTCTTTCCAACATAGAGGTAATAAACATTGTTTTGAAATTTTTACATTGTATTCACTGTTAGGATGGTAATCATTAAAACAAAAAAATGTCCATAAGAATAACATTGGAACTTTGAAGACCCGTGTGGCGGAGCCCTAAGGTGAATTCCAAAAATCCAAGTAGCCTATAACATAGAACAAAGAAAAAAGTTTCATCGAAATCAGTGCACCCGTTTCCTTGTGAAAAGCGAACAAAATCACGTCCGCGAGCGTTACCAACAGACAGACGGAAATTGAGATAACACTTGTTTCGGCTTCTCTGGTGTATGAAACGTGAAGATATACAAAAAGTACACTATTCTAAGCAATGTAGAGACAAAACTCTTATTTTATTTATATAGCTTACCTAACGTCACCGGTGGAAAAATCGGCGTGTGATCAGTGAGAGACAAAGCTAGCTAGCTTCCCGTTAAGTGAAATATATCTACGTCAACTCGAAATCAACTCGCTCACCGTGAACCCTCGA
>NW_013666716.1:13638-22244 GCF_000517525.1 Limulus polyphemus | reverse complement strand
AATTGTACTGTTGTGTGTATCTTAAAACGTATATGTGTTAAAAATGAAAACGGCGTGTATCAATCTTGTTGGCAAATATAATAAACTGTCTTTATATTGGCATATATTTAAATACTAAATCCCAAGTATAATTTAACTACTAAATTTAAATTATCAGTTAACTCGGCTTCGCACTATTCGAAATTCAAATACGTAACAAAAATTGAGCAGATTAACTCTGTAATACATTTTATGTTAATCCTTTAGTTAGAGCAGGCACTATTCTTACCTAGAGGAAATAAATGCACCTGAAAACACCAAAGAGTAAAGCACTGAGGTTGAGTTTGGTAAAGGGGCAAGACTTGTTTTGCAGAGTTGTCTTTATATTCACGGATGTGTTTTTGTGCTCATTTGTATTCCTTAGGTCATAAGTTTGAATTTCAGTAGCACTTGTAAATTAGATTTTTGAGACAAAAAGTTTAGAAGGAATTGGATACTGAAGAGACTGAATCTTTGAATATGCTATGATCTAGAAGAATGACAATTTTCTAACTTTGGCTACATATTCCGGTAGGAGAACCACAACACAGGACTAACGAGCTGCTAACGATGTTTTTTCTTTGAACCTGAACGTCAGTTGAAATGAAAAACGGAGCATGGCTGTAGGTAATTATGGTGAATTGCATTCTGGAGGCCTCGAGATTGAGAAGGTGGTCTCTATAGGGCATCCAGACTATTTCCAGCCAGTGGAGTTTAATCTTACTGGTTATTGTCACCTGTGGCCAATAGGAGATATTTAGGAGACAGTGAGAACTAGATGAAGGAGATGGTAACCTTTTGGTTAGCCTTGGAACTTTATAAACGAATTATACTGCTGTGTGTTTTGTTTAATAGAATGCTGTGTTTTTGTGTCTCAACTTTATTTGGTTATTCGGAGGAGCTTAGGATTGTACAGAAGGATAATTTGCTTTCTACAGCCACACATTGGTCTGATAATCAAAAAAAGGCACCATGCATTCTTTGGCACAAACACTAATTAATACTTATAACTTTGTGCATGTCTCAGCCACATGTTGACAAGTCTTCTTCGGCAGTCAATGAGACTGAAAAATGACCTCCACTGCTTCTATAAAAAATTCAGACAGCATGAAAGCAATGTAGTTGTGGTTGAACCGTTCCTTATATTATTATTAGACAGTTGAATACATCAACAAATTGCAGAGTCATATGATATGCATATGCAAGTTGAATACATTGATCAGCTAAAGCTACATGCCATGGAGTCACTCTTTTACTGGTTGTACAAATAGTGAAGAGGTGTAGGATACTGAATCAAATGAAAATGAGAACATTGTGTGTATTCAAAAATTGTTCTAGACTAGATAGTGGTGTTTTTCACATCCTGCATCCTGGTGAAAAGTGAGGAGATTATCTACAAGACCACTTAGTCAAATAAAACGTCTATGGCCACGTTTTTGGAAAGCCTGTTGTCAGAAATACATTGATATCTAGCTTTTGGTGAGGGTATGTTATTATGCAAACATAGAGGCTGTTTTCCAAACTCTTCATCATTAATGTAAAACAAAAAGTTATTTTTCGTGTTTTCTAGCCTTAAGATTTGTGATTTCTGTAAAGTTAGAACTATTTTACATTATTGTGTAAAAGGTTTAGTGTGTGGTTTTCAAACGAGACCCAAAACTCGAGTACTTCCGAATAGTTCACTGTTCTTTTTCAGAAGAATAATGGGTTATGTTGTAAAACTGTTTTGCATCTTTAGGTTTTTACACGTATTTTGCTTTAAAAGTTATGCTTTTGTAAAACTAAAAGTGAGTTGCATACTCTTATAAAAGTTTTAAAATATTGTCCCTTAAAGTTAAGATTTTTGTAAAACTAAAAGTCTAAGGGATTCATATGAAGTAATCTTAATCTATCTATAACTGCACCAGAAGATCCCAAAATCTTGGAAGACCTTTCCAAGGTTTAAAAATTTACCCATTTTAGGTGCATCTATGCTGCATGTCATGTCCAGGTAACTAGCTTGGAAGGCATCACCCATATTCCTGAGCTAGTTACACACTGGGAAAGACTATTTCATCTTTGGTATTTCTTGGCCTTCCCACGGAAAGTAACGCTAAAGTTGTTTATTGTCTGGTCAGTCTCTTATCCAGAATCTTCTTTTCTAAATATAGATCTCTCTCCACAGTTAGACAGAAATTCAAGTATATTTTCGTCTTATGAACACGTCCACTGATTGAGATGTGTGTTTTTGTATTCCACACAACTCATGTCTGTCTTTTTCTTCAATTCAGTCAGATCAGAATTCAGATTAATTCTGCAAAAGATATTCTGATAATCCCCTAGTTAAAGCGGGTAGTACTTTTACTCGTTTGAAATCAACGCACTTGACAATACCAAACGAGTAAGCACTAGGAATAAATGATTAAAAGTTTTTACATGTATGAAGCTTAAATTTATGGCCTAAGTTATTAAAAGGTCAGAAAGCCTACAACTCAAGTTGGTTAATATATTTTTACTGAGTATATGCTATGTAAAAGCAATTTCTTGCTGTATTAAACTTTACAACTATATTTTGAGCACAATTCTTTTATTACAAGAAAATCAAATAAAACAAAACTTCATTTAAAAGAGAACTTGATACTGAAAGTTGCAGGGATACATCTTTAACATCAAGACTGTTTTTTAAGAACAGGTTGGTAATTTATTTTATGTAATTGTTAGCATTCTTAATTACTTTTGAATTGAGTATGTGCACTTATAAAATGCAAAAGAACGATATTAATCGAATGGTTTATGAAGTATTTGAGTTGCTTCAGTATTCTTGATTCTGTGACAGTTTTCATTTCGTTCATTAAAGATAAGTAAAAAAAAGCATAATTCATTGTTCACAAGTCTAAGTTACTTAAAAGTATAGTGAATGAATCGGAGACTCAGTTTCATAATGTTTGCAATTTTCATACAAATCAGAACATTGCAAAATATTTAATGCGTGAAATGCATAATATGACAATGAGGCATGAGTTATTTTGCCTGCTTTATTGTAATTGTCTGTTTATATGAAAATTAAATAATGTATCCTTATCAAGTTTTGCATATTATACATTTATAGGCCAATCTAGTCTCTGTAACATAAAATTGTGATTGTAATTTAAGGTTCTCCATCACTACAGCTAAAGTAAATTGAACTTTCTGAAAAAAAAAATTCCTTTTTTGCCACTCTTGTTCGACATAAAATATAGACAAGTTATACTGTTGTATGTGTTTACAAGTTAAAGCCTAAATCTCATAACTACAAAATACATTTATCGTATTTTGACCATGCACACATAGCCGTCTTTCTAGTGTCCAACCAATACGTAGGCAGAAAATAAGTATGATAAAAGCTTTTATGCAACTTTTGCTTCAGCACACTCTTACGTCAAGTATTTACCAAAATATAATACAGTGATAAGTTTACGATGTATTTCGTGGAACTACTTTAATGCTTCGATTTATATTACAAACCTCGTAATTATTAGCTTATAAACTTCATAATACATATTATATTGCTTGCTTAAATATTATTTTACACTGCCTATTTGATAAATGTTAGATATACATGAATGTTTCCGTTTATGTTTAATTCGAGTGTTATGATTTAAATATTTTATACAGCGTGAGTGTTAAATTTATTATTTTTAGAAGCGATAGTCTTTGGCAAGCTTGTTTACGTAACAGTTTGCTAATCATACATTGTGTTGTTGAATAGTTATGAATTATCGATTGTTATGTTATTGCATCATGTTACAAAAACCTTCTGAGTTTTTCTTGTTGTCTTCATCGAGTATTATTGCATCATAATATAAATACACGTCGAAAATTTAGTACGAAAAAAAAGATAGATCTGTACTGAGTGATTGTGAGTTAACCATAAAGAACGTAAAGTGTCAATTTTTAAAGCGAAATTATCATAGATTGTATTGTAATAACAGAATAGATAAGAATAATTCGTTTTGTCAATTGTGTTCTAAAGTAACTAAACCAGCATGTGTGTGGACTTTGACTTTAAAGCTCTAGATACAACTGTGATTACCAACAGTGTAATTAACATTTGTGAATAAGTTTTACTTGTTTTAATATATTAGTCTAAAACAAGTGGAATGTGTGATGTTTGTTTATTGTTGAAATTTATCGTCAACAAGTCACCTGCTGTAAAGAATCCGGCCCATACACAAAATCCTAACAATAATACAGTGAAATGCTGCATAATGATTGGGAGTAGAGGAAAAAATTCATTTTATTCATTTCTTGAATTGTAAGTTACTATAAGTAAAACCATCAGGAAGTTGTTCTTTTTACTATAGTTACTGCTTTTTGTACCAACTCTTTTATAATGCCACTTAATACAACATTCTCTATCTTCTATTACAAAATACAAGATTAAAAATTTAGATTTGTTGATACAGCTAAAATAATATTTTGCTTTACGCTAATCATTAATAGATTAGACCAATTTTTATGTCTTGTGTCAATTGTTTTTGTCTAACATCTGCTTCAGCATCATCTCACACATCATTAGAGCCCTAGGGACGTGGAAACATCCTGAAATACAAAAATATGTCACTATTTACATAACACGAAAAAATAGTATTCAAAAGGATAAAAAAGTATATGAAACATCTTCGTATGGATGTCGTTTCTGATTGAACATTTTTAACATATAATTGAATGAATGCATAATTAAGTAGTATGTTATACTAACACAGAATCTATGAGAAGTTTAAGAGATACCCTTTTCTGAGTACATAATGACACACATCTACTTTTGAAAAAACAACCATTATAAAGTCTATTTGAAATATAGAGACATTTGGAAGATATGTGGAAAAGTAAATTATTTGGATGATGTTGAAATAAACTTACCTTTATAAGGTCCTGCCTTAAAGTCCTGATTTAACTGGTTTTCCCGTGTCAGATACCCGTACCATTCTCCCATTGCAGGATCAGAAAACTGAATATATACATGTTTTAACATGAATTACAGCAATTAAATTAGTACTCTATTCGTAAAAAAGAATATGTAGAAACTTCTGTTTACAATATGAATAGAACTTGCCACACTTATTTTGTATTCGGAATTCTTTTTCATAAACAAACTTTAAAAACATCTTTTTACCATTATAACTGTGAGAATATCAGACAACTGTTAAACTGAGTCATTTTTAACTTATTTTACACAATTATTTCAAAAATGAAAAATAAAATAATTCAGCAATAGAATTGTTTACACATTTTCTTGAATTTCTCATCTATAAAGTAAGAATATATTTATTCAAATATTCTAAGAACAAAATTATTTATTCAAAACACTTCGTTTATGCTTTCATGGCAGTTTTTTAAGTATGTAGAACAGAACGTTTTACTTTGTATGTTTTATTACTCTGCCCTGTTATTAAAGGTAGTTAGTTAGTCAAAAATTTGTGTTCAAAAACATTGGGGTAAAATGTTATTTAGGGTTATTTTATTTTCTCAATTAAAAAGCAGATATTTTAATTACCTTCATAATTTGCATTATATATTTTAAAGTGCACGCTGTCTAAGCAACTAATACCTTAGTTATACACTAGATGAACCAATGTGTTCTCGTATTGATAAGGTGGTGTAGCGTATAAAAATATTTTCATTTAAAACATGTTTAAGATACTAAAATATTTTGATATTTTAGTAAACAGTAAAATATTACTAAGCTATATATTGTTCAAACTACTAACCAGCCGTACATATCAAGTGGCCAGCAGCATTCGAAGATGTGAAATTTAGACGAAAATAATGTTTAGCATAGCTTTTCATTATCATTTTATAGACATTGTTTAAATTAAGATATCTTATTTCCATTAAAGCAAAGTAAGTGTCAAAAGTGTTTTACGATAGATCTTCAAATGAATTAAAGTTAAAAAACAAACTCTGAGGCAAAATATGTTTTGGCTGTATGCATTATTTAACTTGCATATAGAATTCTAAATATAGATATATTCGTATGCATATATTGTTAATTAAGTAGGCTGAACAAGAAATTCATGTTATAATCGTGTATTATCAGTCATTGCTAAGTTATGCAATTATCCCTATTATGTTCATATAAGGATTTGTTTTACTTTTCAAGTACAAATGAGGTCTGACGTGGCCTGATGGTTAGGGCGCTCGACTCGCAAACTGCAAGTTGTGGAATTGAAACCCCGTTACCGTTTAAACCGTGGAGGCATAACAATGTGACAGTCAATCCCACTATTCTTTGGTAAAGAGTAGCCCAAGAATTGGTGGTGAATGGAGTTGAATAACAGCCTTCTTCTAATCTATCACTTTAAAATCATGGAAATCTAGTTCAGGTAGTCCTCTAGTAGCTCTGCACAAAGTTCAACAAAAACAAACTAAAAAAAAACTTTCCAATTATGCGTATTTTTTACGAAACTCACTACAAATGAATTATATATTCATGTTAACGAAAGCTTGTCTTAACAAAGTAGTTTATTCCATGACAATTTAAAATATAAAATATAGAATTTAAAATAGTGACATATCTTTTATTAGAAACTTCTCTAACTTTGGTAAGTTCACAACCCAAAACGAAAACTTATTGTGAAAAATCGACAACAAAAAAATGGGGGTCCTTCTTTTCCAAATCCTTGTGTTTATAAAAGTTTACAAAAAGGCAAGAAATGTGTTTATTTAATCATTATTATCTTAATAAGTTGTTAATACCTTCTCCAATGTGTAAGAGAACACTTTATCAAAAACAGTTGCAAAATGCTGTTCTCCTGTTGATTGAAAGGCCATCAAGAAAGCTATTATGGCTTCAGCGTGAGGCCACCATAGCTTCATCCCCCACTCTAACTGAACTGGAGAAAGATCATCGGCATCGAGAAAGTAGAACAGTCCACCGTTTTTTTCGTCCCATCCTCGGTTATAAGATCCGTTGATGAAATGTTTGATGGCTGTTTTCTTGAGTTCAGTGTCTCCCGTTTTTAATGCTTCATTTAAGAGGAACCATCCTGCTTCAATAGCGTGCCCTAAGATGAAGAATAATGCATATTTTCATTTTAACATATAATGATAAAAAATAAGATAAATTTGAATTATATACTCTAAGAAGTCGTGACACAGTGACAAAAATCTCCAGTTTTTATGCCTTCCATAGATGTTTCTGTATGACAAGCTTAAAAAAGAATATATATATATATATATATGTATGTATGTATAAACCTATTGCGAGATATGATACTCAATAAGTAAAAAAAAAAACGTTTTCGTATTTATCTCTGTACAACACTGAAATATCAAAGTATACTTGAAAACCAAAAGAATCGTTTAAGAAATTTTAATCACAGAGCTCATTCAGAATTTTAATTTGATGAATTTGGTCACCTGCAATGTGTGTACTTATTATAAATTGTTGTAAATACCGTATGTCTAAGTTAATCACCAATGATTAAAAATTTTCATCTTAACTTTGGGAGTTAAGGGTTCTCTTTTCAGATCTTCCGGACGTTTTTGTACTTAATTTTACAAATGAAATCTAGGATAAAATCATTAGGGTAGAATCTTTCTCGGGAAAAATCAGTATAAATGACAAAGGACCACAAATACAAAGAAAAAATCAGCAGAAACGATATGACACACAAAGTAAAGAGTACATTGCACACAAAATCAATACACTACCATAATTATGTTACGACAGCGGAAGTCACGTGACGCTAGTAACACGTCATAATATTCTCGAAGGTTCGTGAATGCTCGAGTGTTTACTGGATTTGAAAACAGCAAACCTCAAACTCCATCCCAAGAAATGCCAATTGTTCCAGAAAGAGGTGCTTTACTTAGGCCACATTGTAAGTGAGCATGGGGTGCAAACTAATCCTGATAAGGTGAAAGCAGTGCATGATTGTCCAACACCAGACAATGTGGGAGAGTTAAGAAGTTTCTTGGGACTCTGTACCTATTACTGGAAGTTCGTGAAAGACTTTGCAACTATAGCTGCTCCACTACAAAAAAGGCCAGAAGTTTGAGTGGACAGTTTCTTGCCAGCATGCTTTCAAGACATTGAAAAAAATTGGCTCCACTTTTAAAGCTTCCAGATCCCTAACTGCCGTACATACTGGATTGTGATGCTACTAATGTCGGAATTGGAGGAGTGTTGTCTCTGAAAGTGGGCGAAACATGTGGTGGCCTACTTCAGTAGGGTTTTGAGTAGACCTGAGAGGAACTACTGTGTAATACGGAGGGAACTCCTTGCTATAGTAAAGAGTCTGACATATTTTCATCCTAACCTCTATGGTGCAAGGTTTGCCATCAGGACAGACCATGCTGTGTTACGTTGGTTAAGATCATTGAAGAACCCAGAGGGACAACTGGCACGTTGGATTGGAAAGATAGACCAGTATAATTATGATATTGAATACAGAGAAGGAAAATCTTATGGAAATGCCGATTGACTGAGCCGAAGACCCTGCTAAAATGACTGCAGACATTGCTGCAAAAGAGAGGTTGAGCTAACCAGGTACCATCAAGCTGAAGTCAAAGTGACTGAAGAGGTTGATGATGGTGAAATGGAACCAGGTATAGATCTTAAGGCA
>NW_013666716.1:11079-12818 GCF_000517525.1 Limulus polyphemus | reverse complement strand
TGCTATAGTCAAAGAGTCTGACATATTTCCATCCTTACCTATACGGTGCAAGGTTTACCATCAGGACAGACCATGCTGCGTTGCGCTGGTTGAGATCATTAAAGAACCCAGAGTGACAATTGGCACGTTGGATTGGAAAGATAGACCAGTATAATTATGATATTGAATACAGAGAAGGAAAATATCATGGAAATGCCGATGGACTGAGCCGAAGACCCTGCAAAAATGACTGCAGACATTGCTGAAAAAGAGAGGTTGAGCTAACCAGGTGTCATCAAGCTGAAGTCAAAGTGACTGAAGAAGTTGATGATGGTGAAATGGAACCAGGCATAGATATTAACTCAGAGCAGGAGAAAGACCAATATTTGAAGCCAATAATTGATTTTCTAAAAGCAAGTGTTTTGCGTCCTTCTTGGGAGAAGGTGTCTAGTCTAAGCCCTGTGACAAAAAACTATTGGGCACAATGGGACCAGTTGAATCTTGAAGATGGGTATTCTTCTCTGGAGATGGGAAACTGCAGATGGAAATAGGACGACCTGGCAAACAATTATACCAAGGAAGTTACAGGAAGTTGTGCTGCGTCAATCCCCTGATAGTTTAACAGGAGGACATCTCTGAGTTAAGAATACATTGAGTCACTTACGACAGAGATTTTACTGTGTAGGAATGAGGCAAGATTTGAAAGAATGGTGCAGGACATGTTGTGCTAAAAGGGAACCCAAGCATAAGGGACGTGCTCCAATGAAGTTATATCAAGTTGGCGCACCAATGGAAAGAGTAGCCATTGACATTGCTGGTTCTTTGCCTCAAACTCGTGCTGCAAGCAATTACATTTGTGTGGTGATGGATTATTTCATCAAGTTGCCTGAGGCATATGCAATACCAAATCAGGAAGCTACAACAGTAGCTTTGGCTATTAGTAATTTCTTCTTCAGATTTGGTATGTCATACGAACTGCATTCAGATCAAGGGTGTAACTTTGAATCAGCTGTGTTCCATGAATGCTGGAAGTTGTTTGGCATACGAAAGACCAGAACAACGCCACTTCACACACAGTCTGATGGGATGGTAGAAAAGTACAACTGGACACTCGGACAGGAATTGGCAAAGGTTTGTAATAGCCGCCAAGATGACTGGGATGTCTTACTCCCTCCACTGTTGATGGCCTATAGGACAGCAGAGCATGAAACCACTGGATACACTCCAGCAAAGTTGATGTTTGGTCGGGAACTTCAGTTGCTAGTGGATCTGTTAACAGGACGCCCATTTTATGAAGAGTTGCCTGAAAATGTGTCAGAATTTGTGAAAGTGTTATTGGAAAGGATGGATAATATTGACCATCAAGTGCTTTCAAACTTGAAAACGTCTGCTGATTCGATGAAGTTATGTTATGATAAGAGATCTACTGAAATCAGCTTTGTACCAGTAGACAAAGTGTGGTTGTATAATCCCAGGAAGACCAAAGGGAAGTCTCCTAAGTTGTCTTCTCCATTGGAAGGCCCATATACATAGTGGATCGTCTCTCAGACGTGACTTTCCGAATAAAATATGGTCGGCGAGGTAAGCCAAAGGTGGCACATGCCAACAGGCTTTCGCGTTATCATGGTACAGGACATTTCAGATGGAATGAAAGGAACAATGGAACAAAAGACACCACTAAAGACGTGTCACCTGGAAAGGCCACTGTCGAAGAAGAAACTCTATTCGGTTTTGAGAAGAGAAACAGTGAAGCCCTTCAT
>NW_013666716.1:8081-10351 GCF_000517525.1 Limulus polyphemus | reverse complement strand
CTTCATTACCCATTCAAGCCGTCTCCAGCCATTAATAGCATACTTTGTTCTGTTAGTAAATGAAAACAACGTGCTTTCCAAAATATTTCATTACGTGGTCACTGGGATGATGACAATGTTCTGTTTCCACATGATACTGTTATTAATGCTGTTACGTCAGCGGAAGTCACGTGACGCTAGTAACACGTCATGATATTCTCGAAGGTTCGTGAATGCTCGAGTGTTTACTGGATGTGCGGTATTCTTGTATATAAGACCGCCAAGAAATGACGGCAACAATGGAATTGAATTGCAGACAGAGATAGAGGTGGACAATTGAGTCAAGAGCGTGAATCGTTCGTTGTGAATTATAGCGTTTGTTTAAGTTAACTGACTGTGGGAATTAAGTGTATTGCAAAGTTGTATTGAAAAAGAATAAACTAGTTTTATTTAAGGAAGGACTTGTATTGCTGAAGTTTTTCAGAAAGAATTTCTACGGAAAATTAAAAAACGACCAGAGGCGTAACAATTATATGAAAATATAACTTTAGACCTCTATTAAAGATAACACTTTTATCTAAGATCTTATTTTCACTCAGATGCAGCAACCAGAGAAAGCATATTTTTTCTTGAGCTATATCTTACCAACAGTTTCGTCTGCTTACATTTAACACTATTATAGCGAGGGGAGCTTGGCACAGATTAACGTCAACAACGTATATACAGAACCAGTTTTTAGAATAACATCTAATGTCATTTTATCAGAATATATAACAAGCAGACTATCTCTCAAATCTATTTTTCATTGTGAAGATTTTGCTAAACTGCAAATGCTGGAAAGATTGGAAAATGTGTGTATATATATATAAGAACGAAAAAACAGTCCAGCGAGATTGCCAAATGAAGCTGTCAAAAACTCTAAGTATGCAAATTAATTGGAAATACATTCCAGACTGTAACATGAAAAGTAGAAACAGAATTCCAGAATGGCCACAGAACTCCACAGTGGCTGCACTCCAAAGTTTCAAGAACATTTGTTAGACAAACTCTTTGTAAGTAATTATTTCTATATCTATCTAGTCTAACAACATATTTAACAAATGATGTATCAGATCTGAAGAAATAATGGTAATAAGAATTAACTCTGTTGAGGATTTAACTACATTAATAAAGATGTAATAGAGATATTAAGAAATGGATTGGAAGAGTTATTGATGGAATTATATAAGCATAATTATGTCTAAAGGAACATCTTGGATTACTTGTTTGATAATTTGTTTACCATAGTTTCGATGTTAATAAATCTTGTAGAAGTCTAATTAGTGAGTATATTGCCATTAGAATGACGAGTTTAATTATTTTGATCTAGTATTGTTTCAAGATAGCTTCAGAAGCTTTGATGTAGACGAGAATCTAAATTTATTCTATTAAACGTGTCTTGAGATTGCTTTAGTCAGTCTGTGTGTGAATTCTTTATTCTGAACATAAATTTCTCGATTTGATGGCTTGTGTGTTTAACCCATGACTCATAACCTGGTAACAAATATATGTACTTTAAATTTGTACAAAGTCGATCTAGATGACTATGCCATGCCAAATGGCCACATGTTACAATTTGTGGCAGTGCACCAGGATTAATTTTGGATTACCAGCAACAGGTTGTGAGGAATAAAGAAACGAGTCAGTGTTAGTCTAAGTAATATAAGTAAAAATAAGTAAGTAGATATGGTTGCTGCTGCTGAAGATATTAAAATGGAAGAAGGTGCATCACCCAGAATTGATGAAAAAGCCAGTGCAGGTTTTGAGACTGTGGGAGGCCAACCTGTGCCAGTAGAACAGCACGATACTACACATTTAATGAGCATTATACCACTTTTTCAGGGTAGATTTGATGATGAAACGGGGGTATCATTGATGTAGTTAACGAAGCTGCTAGAATATAATTGTGTACAGACATCCAGAAAAACTGATATACATAGATTAAGAATGTCAGGAGAAGCAAAATATTACATTAGAGCATATGATAAACTCAGAAAAACTACAGATTTTCAGCATCTAGTACACAGACTAACAAAAGAATACGGAAAGCGAGAGATGCCTAATATGTACTAATACTGATTCACAGTTTAACTCAGCAGAGGGGAAAATCAGTTAGGCAATAGGTTGTGTAAGTCATATAGATACTCAAATGATTGTTTGTTTGTTTGTTTTCTAATTTCGTCGCAAAGACTACACTAGGAACTATCTGTGCTAGCCGTCCCTAATTTAGCAGTCGTAAAGACTAAAGGGAA
>NW_013666716.1:0-7552 GCF_000517525.1 Limulus polyphemus | reverse complement strand
TGCGAGCATTGGTTTGGTGGGACGGGGATGCGAACCCGCGACCCGCAGATTGCGAGTCGAGCGTCCTAACCACCTGGCCATGTACTCAAATGAATAATGATTCAGGGCTCCCTGAACTCAGATTATGAAAGAGGATTTCTCAGTTATATAACTAGAAGAAACATCAACAAAGCAAATACCTCAGATGGAACACTATTATTAGATATGTTTGAAACAGCTACTAGAGAAGAGCTATGTGAGAAACAGATATACAGACCCCAGCATTCTGCTATAAACACTGTGAATACTAACAGAAATAGGGGTACAAATTGGCAAAATAAGAAACAGAGTAAGTTCAAAGGCCCAAAATTCTGTAATTGCAGTACAACTGGGCGTATGGTGAAAAACTACTTTCAGAAAGAGAATTTTCATAGCTCATTGGTCACGAGACAATACATATGAAGTTTTAAATAATTTTGAAATAAATGACTTCAGAATTGGTTAAAATGAAACTTCAAATCATAACACAAATTATAATATTAATTTCATTCACATACATTGATAGTAAAGGTGTTGTGTATGTAACACAGTGACTTGCACAAAAAATCATTTAAAGGGGCTCCTGTTGTGAAAAGGTTAATGGATGTTGTTTTATCAGGGTTACAGGATTCAGAATGTTTTGCTACTTATATGACATCCTAGTGCTTGCTGCAAGCTTTTAAGAACACTTATAGAGGCTAATACACATATTTGTTAGATTACAGAGAGCAAACTTAAAGTATAAGTCAAGAGTGTCAATTCCTAACAAAGGAAGTAGAATATTTAGGTCATGTGGTAATTGTGGAAGGTGTAAAGCTTGACCCAAAGAAAATAGAAATATGCAAAACTATCCAATACCAATAATGGTTAAAGATATTTGTGCATTTTAGGATATGTAGGATTTGATATGAGATTTACCTCACATTTTCCAATTTTAGTGAGACCTTTAACTGAGCTAACTAAGAAAGATATAGTACTTCAGTGGACAGGCTAAAGACAAGAAGCATTCGAGAAATTTCGAGCTTCACTGTTAAGGGCAGATATTTTAATTATCCAGAATTTAATAAAGAGTAAATTTTACACACAGATGCTTCAGATTTTGCTGCAGGTGTGGTATTATCCCATAGAGACGAAAATGGAAAAGAATACCCTATAGCATATCAGAGTAGACAGTTAGGGAAAGCAGAAAGAATTATTCTGTGACAAAGCAAGTGGCAGAAAGTTTAATATGATTACATATCATGCACCCTTAAGGTGGCTAATGATATTAATCCTATGGTCAGGGGTCAAAGGGCATGTCATCATGTTTGAAGAATTACATTCAGAATTTTATTGAACTACTATTTTATGAATGTATATCAATAAATTTGGTATCAAATTATAGACTATAATTCAAATTTTAGTATTATACATTACTTGGTTTCTTACTTGAAAAGTAAATATATAAAAAAGTATATATAACAGTTATATAACAGTTAATGAATATAAATTATTGTATGCTGGATGTAGCTTTGGTTCAAATTAGATGTTTGTGATGTACAAATACGAAGTCTATAGTTTCTTACGAATTATAAACTCAAATTGCCGATATTGACAAGCTAGAATTAAAATAAGAACCTCATATCTTTTCTATTTTCTGAGATATTATTATATTTTGTGAATCAACCTCTTCCATTTTTGGAAATACTTGCTTACATACCTCTACTTTGCTCAATGACATATGTATAACCAATTGAAAGCTCTGTGAAGTGTTTACTCGGGAAAACCTTGTTTTGCATGGTAAAATCAGATATAATGGAGCTCACAATATCATATTTTTTAGATCCAAATAAAGATTAGTTACTAAGCCTGATAAATTATAGTGGATTTCTGTGATATTGATATTGTAATTTATGATTTTCTGTTATTTCAAAATGCATATATAAAACTACATATATATATAAAACATCCTCCATGTGTAAAATTTGACAAATTATGGCAAGTGGTTAGTGAGTACATAGTTTCTAAGTAGAAGAGATAATTATTTTCTATACTTTTTTTTACTATACTATGTTTCAAAACAGTAATAATATATGTATTATGGCCAAAATGTAACTGTTTTACAAAACACTGGTCCACTAGAACAAAGCCAAGACAGGTCACTTTGTAAAAACCAGTTTTATACTACTGGATATGATAACATGAGTGCATGTGCACTGCCTCATTGCAACTTTTGTATTGTTAGTCAGGTATGGCTGAAAGGTCCATAAAATAAAAAATATATAGACATATAATGTTATGAGATTTAAGTTATTGAGACTAAACATTTGTGGTTTTGTGTTATAATTTGTAGTCATTCTAGAACAAGAAAACGCAATTTATATCTATTTCCCAATTTTTTATGGTGGTTACGCAGTTGGTCAAATCGACAAAACCCATACAGAGATACAATAATGAAAACAGCGGATAAACTATAGTTTTTTTCTAAACAAAAACATTTGATGATTATCTGGAGATTATAAATATTTTTATAATTTAAAGTTTTATATTATCTAAGTTATTATTCCTTTATTTCAAGAGAAACATTTAAAAAACAAGTAAAACTTCAGTTTTTGCTCTGATGTGATCAGCTTGCAGTTACAATTTCTCAGCTTCAAGAGCCAGTAGAGAAGAAACTGTGTGTCTGCACTGTATATGCTTCCTTCAGACAGCCAGAGTACGTATACATGTAGTTTACATTACTGTCTCATTTTACCGAAGAAACCGTTGTAAATACTTTCTTAGTTTAAGGTTTGAAGTTGAATGGCATGCTTATAACCAATAGAGAGAGCAGGTTTCGCCCTTGATTATTGGTACCGTAATTGGAAATATGTGTAGTCTTTTGTTTTGAAATGGAATGAAATGAAGCTAAGTCCATTATTCTCTCGAGGGATACGAAGTGCTTCGCAAGTATTTTTCACTTTGTGTATATTAGTTTGCTAGACAGTTAGGTTGCTTTTATGTTTTATTTTTATATTATAATCAATTGTGTATTATTTGTGTTTCAAAATCCATATTTGAAAGGTTTAATAATCTTTATAAGTTTAACTTACAGTTGCCCAGATTGTTAAAACTTATAAACAAGATGGCACATGCACAGGCAATATTCTTTAGTGAAATGCATGAGTCTGCAGGTAATAACTATTAAGCCTCGTGGGTAGGAGCTGACATATCTCCATAAATAATAAAACGCATAGAATTAGAAAGGAAAATTAACAATTAAAGACAAGTTACAAATGAAAAGATAAAGACGTGAAATTATGCATACGAGACAAAGAATACTATTCTAGTAATTTCTACAGTAGATGAGGATTATAAAGAAGAGTTATTTCAGTGACTGCAAATTACATTTGAAGTAACTAATGAACACTTGACTAAAGCTGCTGAACATAGAGAGAAATAAGCAAATAAAAAAGCACAAATTAGTGAACTTAATTTACGTGATAAAGCAGTATTGTATACCCCTATAGTTAAGAAAGGTAATGCTAAAAAGTTAGCAGAGCTGTGGAAGGGACCATTCAGAGTAGTAAGGTAAACAAGCTCTGTAAATTGTGAGACCCAATAGATCTGTTACAAGAATAAACAGTTGGTGCATGTTAATCGTTTAAAGAAAGGAAGTCTAAACCATATCAATATGAGCAGTTAACAGATCAGAAGGAAGCGAGGGTAGATGAACAGAAAGTATCAAGAGCAAATAAAAACTCAGATAAAACTGAATTAAAATGTAGTGATGAGGAACAACTAGAAAATAAAGAACCCTTAGTAGATAATGACGACGTTATTACCGATGATGAAGCGGTGATGCTAGATGATACACTTGCTACAGAGATGAGTATTGATGTACAAACTAGTGAACCAATCCCTGAGAGTAGTGACAGTACAGGGGACATTCAGAATATACCAGGTTACACAAGATGAAATGGTGACTCACAGCTATAATAAGGTAACACAGTCCAGTGGAAGATCAACCTTAGGTAATGCCCACTTCTAGAGCCAGGCTTATAATGTTTGGGCCACTTGTTGTCCTGCATACCCTAAGAAGCGACATAAGGTAATATATGAAATAAGATAATTATGATAAAATAAGACTTACTTAAAGCCTTCAATGCTGTGTTAGACTATGTGAAGGCAAAAACTAGGCTAAGTGAAATACTTCTATAAATAGTAGATGTATTTATAATAAGATATAATATAAGGACTGTGTACAATAAATTATGCAAATTACATGTTTTCAGATGTACCAGAATAATCTTAATGCTGACGTTAGGAGTTTTAGCAGGACAGAACATAAGTATTGTTCCAGTGGAGAACAAGGTAGGTATTATATTTGATGAGGAAAGAAATTTTATTTTGTCAGGTGATAAATGGATAATTATAGAATACATGTCGTTTCTGCATTATCTAAGATTATTAACTTAATTGCAAAATAAGTTATCTATGTTTGGGAAGTTGCTTAATCCTGAAACTAGTGTAAATCTTAAATTAGGGAAAACAAGGACATGATGATATTTACAAGTAGGAGAGTAGTTATAATGAGGGTATTAAGAATAATGGATATGAAATTAGTAATGAATTTTAAGAAGTTCATTAGAAAATATCACGACGAGATAAGTGATATTTTCTAATGATATTAAAGATAGTGTTTAGCCCCCCAATGGCACAGCGGTATCTCTGCGGACTTACAACTCTAGAAATTGGGTTTCGATACCTGTGGTGGGTAGAGCACAGATATCCCTTGTGTAGCTTTGTGCATAATTAAAAACAAACAGATAGTGTTTCTATATCTTAATGAAAAGTAATTAACACAGACAGAAGTATTCTATAATTCGTATTCAGAACTGCAACTACAGACAATTTAAGAGATTTAAGCGAAAGGGTCGATCATCAGAAACAGATTTCTAAGGTAATGATTCATTTAATAGGTGAGCAGAAAACTTTAATGAACTCCTTAAATTTGATAATTGAATTATAATACATGATCATAAAATTAGACAAATGTCACAAGCATTGGTGAATAGCGCTAATGATCTAATACATGCAAGGCTGGAACAAACTGAAATCAAACAAAGCCGAAGTTGCAATGTTAGTTTGCAATACAAGGATTCAGAACAATTTGCAAAAAATAGCTTTTACAGAAGACAGCATTGGAACAGACTTAGCTAAGTTAGAGACAAGCACGTTATGTAGCAATAGATAAAAAGTTAACTTCATACTTTCTACTCCCTAATAAGTTAGAGAAGGTATTAGACTAAATTGAATGAAGCCTGCCCCCACAATTACAGTTTATGATCCCCATATATAGTGATCAAACTTACATGTGTTATACATGGACTGACATAAAGACAGCTGCAGTTAGAGACATCTTGAGAATGTTTATACAGATACCCTTGAAAGCAACAGGAAGAGTGTTTAAGCTCTATCAGATTGTACCTTTACAATTAGCTTTAAATTGTAGAAAGTGAGAAATCTTATACAATTGTTTCAAATTGCCAGCACATATACTTAGAGATGACAGAACAGGATATGTTAAAATTATCAAAATCAATATGTTTAATGTAGTTTTATGAGTGAGAGCAACCAAAAAGTACGCTTATATCCCATGACAAAATGCGGATGCCAATTAAATTGTTATAATAAAATAATTAATATCAATGTGAAGTAGTCAGTGTGAATTAGAAAACGACTTGGATTTCGTTAAAGGCGAATTGTAGATGAAAGAAGCATGAACCAGAAACAATCATAGTGAGATAATGTTCTTGTTGACAATGTGTTAACTAACTGTGTATGTGTTAAAATTTACAGACTTTCCAAGGAACATGGTGCTATAGTAGAAATTGAAGGTTTTGAAGTAACAGGGATACTGTCGTCAAGGGATGGCTGTGAAAGGGTGCTACTCTGGATGGCTCGATGATTACTGTTTTTGTATGCCAGTTTCGTGGGAGTTACTGGAAGAACAGACCAAATGTCAAGTGAGTTGGACAATGGCTTACCTGCATGATTTAGTTGATTAATGCCTGACCACAATAACATAAAGTAATATGAAGTTTCATAATCTTAGTTAAAAACCTTATGATTGAGGGAAGATGGGTGGGTAGCTCAGTTGGATTTAGTCCTGGATCAAACTCCAGTCCCATAGTTTTTCATTTATTGGCTTTTTATGCTTTTGCCAGTAGGTCAGCAGTATGTCTGTGGACTTCCAACACTAAAAACTGGGTTTCGATACCCGTGGTGAGCACAGCACAAATAGTCGCTTGTGTAGCTTTGTGCTTAATTACAAACAAACAATATAATACTATTTCTTAGGACTTCAATTGTAGGTTATTAAACTTTATCGCAAGTATTTGGTTGGGTTGAATGGTATTTGAGTGAAGAATCGCATTCAAGTTAGGTCAAAATGAATAGTGTTTATCAGTTGTACAGAATAATATTAAAGTTATGTTAAATTAAAATACATTCAACTGTAGAATCATATTAGATTTGGGCTAAATTGGATGGCATTCAAGTGTAGGATCATGACAAAGCTGGGATAAATTATTCGGCATTTAAGGGCAGGGTTATGTAGAATTAGGTTACATTAACCTTTTCGCTACGGGTCTTCCTATGGTCGGGGGTCAAAGAGCATGTCATCACGTTTGTAGGCTTACATTCAACAGTTTATTGGACTACTATTTTATGAATGTATGTCAATATGTTTGGTATCAAATTTTAAATTATAATTCATATTTTAGTATTATCCATTTGTTCATTTCTTGATTTAAAAGTAAATATTTAAAAAAATCCTAAATATCGATTTTTGTGTGTCACGTAGTATGTTGAATGCAGCTTGGGTCCAAATTAGATGTTTGTTATGTAAAAATACAAAGTCTATAGTTTCTTACGAATTAAAAACTCAAATTACCTATATTGACAAGCTGGAATGTAAAATAAGAACCTCCTATATTTTCTATTTGCTGAGATATTACTATAGCAAATCAAATATAGTGCCACGCCAACTTCTGCAATTTTTGGAAATACTTCCTCATGTACACCCGTTTCGATCTATCATAGCTTTATAACCAATGAAAAGCTCAGAATTTACAAAACATGATTTTCTCTGGCTCTTGAAGGTGGAAAGTCCCCAGGATTATTTCTTTTGTCTCGAATCTCGGAAGGAAGGGAGTAAATGAAAATTTTGTTCGAAATATCATATCTTTATAGATCCAAATACAAATATTTTTCAAAATGTATGTATAAAACCTAAAAAATATTTTCTTTTATATCCTTCGCGGGCACAATTTGACAAGTACAAAGTTCGTAAGTAGAAAATATCATTGTTTTCTATACTTCTTTATTTACTGTTCTATGTTTTAAGAAAAATAACTGAAATTTAAGGACTTATTTGTAAATAGTAATAATATATATATACATATGATTGTAATTTACAAAATACTAATCCACTAGAACAAAGCCAAGACAAGTCACTTTGTAAAGGCCAATTTTATATTATTGGGTACGGTAACATGTGCGCTGCATCGTT
>NW_013666715.1:327486-350866 GCF_000517525.1 Limulus polyphemus | reverse complement strand
GACTTTGTTAAATTTTGATTTTGTTTTTGTAAATTCTAGACATTTAACTGTTTATTGGTTTAATGTAAGTGGCTATTGTTCGGGACGAACAATACTAAGGAAGAGGCAGTGTTACGACAGCGGGGGTCACGTGACCCTAGTAACACGTCATATTCTCGAAGGTTCGTGAATCCTCGAGTGTTTACTAGATTTGCGATATTCTTGTATATATATAAGACCGCCAACAAGTGACGGCAACAATGTAATTGAATTGCAGACAGAGATAGATATGGACAGTTGGGTCGAGCACGTGAGTTGTTTGTTGTGAATTATAGCATTTGTTATAGCATGACTGTGGAAATTAAGTGTGTTGCAAAGTTGTATTCAGAAAGAATAAACTAGTTTTATTTAAGAAAGGAATTGTATCACTAAAGTTTCTTCGGAAATAATTTTTACGGAAAATTAACTAACGACCAGAGAGGTAACAATACTTTATTCTCTATAAAAATTTTAAATGCTTGTGTGTTTGTTTGTTTTGAATTTCGCGTAAAACTTTATGATGGTTATCTGTGCTAGCCGTCCCTAAGTTAGCAATGAAAGACTAGAGGGAAGGCAGCTGGTCATCACCACCCATCGCCAACTCTTGAGCTACTCTTTTAACAATAAATAGTGGGGTTGACTGTCTCGTTATAATGCTCCATGGCTGAAAAAATCTTCTTACTTAAATCATATTTATATGAATAAATTTAACACCATGCTCTAAGCAACATCTTTAAAATCCCAGTACATAACATCTACAAAGATACCGTGATGCACACATTCGCCAGGATCAACAAGGTGATTTCATCAGAAACTAGCCACATTGCACTCTGAATGGGTTGACCTCTGTCACTACCCCAAATTGTGGCAGATGGAGCATTTAACTTCTGGTAGTGGAAGACTGCATTCGCGCAATGACCTGTATTGAAAAAAATAACTAGTAATCGGATGTGGTTATGAGGTGTTTCTGAGCTACATTTGTACTTCTCCACTATAACGTTAAGTATTTCTAACCTTACATAAAGTAAACATAATTCCATCTGCTTTGTGTGCAGCAAGGGCTGTGAAACAACATATCAAAAGTACAGAATTATATAGATGGAGAAATATATTAAAAGAGCCATAAAAGTCTTCCAGTCAGTTTCCTAAAAAACTATTTTCTGAAAACTAACACGTGTAACAAGTCTTTGAAAACATCTCATCCAAATGAGTAACACAGTATATATTTTCAATTTATCAGATACCACAGCCAAATACTTACTCTGCAACGTCCTTCAAAGATAATCTCCACCATTGTCTCTGCTGGCTGTTGAATTCACTCCTCGAAATTTCCCACAACCTGATGAGCATTCAGTCCATTGTTCAGAAAAACAAGATCTTTCACCCCAGCTCCACTGTTTAATGTCTTTTGGACTTATTTATGAAAACATTAGCTTGGTCTCTAAATCGCATTGCTGGTCTTTTAATTTCTTTGAGGGAAGTCTCTTCCCAATACCAAAGAGTTGTGATGTTGTACCATACTCTAAATGCATGTGCAAAGAGGATGAAAATACCGACGTGAGATTTTTGTTAAGATTTTCTCCTTGATTTTACAAACCTTAGTTTTGATGTTGTTACATTTATGTGAAGAAGACCTCAGCAGATACAGGTTTCACAAGGTGCAACGAAAGCACTAAACGGTCAGTGTATTCGCCAATGAGTACAGTTGATTGGCTCATTGCAGATTCTGGTGACTTTTGCATAATAAGCAAACCCGTATCACCTTTACCTTGAAATTTTTGCATCCTACCTTTTTAAGGACTCCATTCAACATACAGATGATTTGATATTTACTATTCTCATTTGTCAGAAATAGCACTATGTCACCAGTTCTTCATCCAAGATGGGTGATGTATTTGTTTATGAGCCATTTCCATAGCCATCAAAGAACACAATTGCTCTCCTGCACTTTCATGGCACATACTTTAGATAAGATGAAAGAGGGTATGTTCATACACTAGGCCATACCACCAAGAACATGTTGTACTTGAACTTGTTTCCTTATGGAAGTGGATTTTTCTGATCTTACTAGATGTAATCAGCCAGTGCATACTTGTTTGCTTCTCGTAGGAGTTCAGAATAATCAATAGACTATCGGAATGCTACATAATTCATACGTAAAGAATGGTGATATTGTCTTTGTAATGTTTTGAGCAACAGGGACCAGTCTCTGAAACAACACTGGGTCTACATGAACAACCTTTATTTCAGATTTAATACCGAGTGTTACTGCTTGCACATTATTTTTTCAAGGAGAATTCCACGATATTCATTGTTTATGTTCTCTACTTTTTTGTGTCCAATTAATTTAGCTTGATCAACGTTTACTAACTTGTATAGACATTAAAAATACTAACAGAGCAATTACCCGACACTGATGTAGTCTGATTCTGTCGTTGAAACCAGTTGATGTATTCGTTAATGCTATCGTGGCTGTTGAATTGCACACTTCTAACAAAAGCTCGTTATAGAAAGAGACAATCTTGGAAAGAGATTGTGGCTATGGTTTCTACCGGAATGTTTTAAAGTGTCAGGCATTAAATAATGTTTGGTAAGTGTATTTTCCTATATGCTTTATATGTTGTGCTGCAATCTTTGCTGAACAGAAAACTATTATTTTGTTTATATTGGTTTTTCTTTTATGTCAATTTTTGATTTAGTGGATTATTGCAAGTGAAATAAGATCATTAAGTTCTATAGTGTGAGAACTCAAAACCTATGATGTAACATGCGATCTTTCTCATAAAAGTTTTAGATTTCACACTAAAAATTACGTTAGGGAAGAATAAGTGCAAATATTCGATATGTGTACTCTTACGATACTATATCTTGGTTACAAAATAAAAATACTACTAAAAACTCTCTTGGTCCGATGATTTGACAAATAGATTAAAACGAACAGGGCCCGGCATGGCCAGGTGGTTAGGGCACTCGACTCGTAATCTGATGGTCGCGGGTTCGAATCCCCGTCACACTAAACATGCTCGCCCTTTCAGCATTGGGGGCGTTATAACGTGTCGGTCAATCCCACTATTCGTTGGTAAAAGAGTAGCCCAAGAGCTGGCGGTGGGTGGTGATGACTAGCTGCTTTCCATCTAGTCTTACCCTGCTAAAGTAGGGACGGCTAGCGCAGATAGCCCTCGTGTAGCTTTGCGCGAAATTCAAAACAAACAAACACCGAAAGTCTCAAACGGCACAAAAATTATGATGGGTCAATCAGTTATCACGATGTGGTTTTTGAGTCTGTATATATCACATAAATAGATTTATAATTGTATCTGTCATATCTTACTTTTCTTAAATTCTATTTATCGCTTTCCGAAGTTATCCTTACGCTTAAAAGAACAGATCACTTTTGATTTGTTCCCTTTATAAGTCCCCCTTCCTTTCAAGTCTGGACATTGGACACACTTTCTTTAGCAAGATTACTATCAAATGCTTTTATGGATTGAGAGGGGCTATTAGACCAGATACACTAGCGGTCATACATTCAGGAAGGCTGTGGTGTTGTTCAGTGGATATCCAGCTGGAACTTGCCACGTAGGAAATAAGATGTGAGTGTGCATGTGTTTCTGTATTTTATAATAATATAAAGTATTACATTTAAATAATTTATATTTTGTTATTTTAGTATTAACTATATCAATATATGAGGTCCGGTATAGCCAGGTGGTTAGGGTGCTCGACTCGCAATCTGCGGTTTCGAATCCCCGTCACACCAAGCATGCTCGCCCTTTCAGCCGTGGGGGCATTATAATGTGACGGCCAATCCCACTATTCGTTGGTAAAAGAGAAGCCCAAGAGTTGGCGGTGGGTGGTGATGACTAGCTGCCTTCCCTCTAGTCTTACACTGCTAAATTAGGGACGGCTAGCGCAGATAGCCCTCGTGTAGCTTTGCGCAAAATTCATAACATAACATCAATATATGATATGTAATTTCTTAAATTGTAATAACTACACTGTCCAAGTGTGACAGGTATGGTGCATAACGATTGACATGCGACAATTCTGCTTCAATGTTTGGTAATATCATTAAGCAAGCCCAACCTCGTGATGTGTTCTTGGTTTAAGGACTGACAACACTACTAATGATAAAGATACCTAAGTGATGACATGGGTAATAGTGGTCATACAAGCTTTTTGTAGTTTGCCTCTTATCCGTGATTAATACTGTTTATTATTAATTGTAATTATTATTGTAGATTTTTAGCGGTTATTAGGGTAGAAGCTATTATACAATTTTTGATGTATAAAAGGAAAAGGAAGCACATTCACATTACACACCAAGCCTACTAAAAACGTATCTCCAACAGACACTTTCACACATTAATGATCACCCAAAATAGAAGCAACAAGGTTATAATAATAATAATAATAATGATGATGATGTAAAAGGTAAAATTCACAAACATGAACTTGTGTATCTACCAGATGTAAACTTGGTGTACACAGTGAGTTAATTATTTTTGTTTTATTGATGTCTAAGTATATTAATATCCCTCTTCCACACCAGTTTTGTAGTTCTTTCACCGACAGATTATTTTAAATTATCTGGTGAAAATAATTCAACGTCCATTCCACGTAACGATAATGAATTATTTTTATTTCCTCCTTTAATGTTTCTACAAACTTGAACACTTATAAGTTTCCGTAAATTGTAGTAGGCCTACGTTAGAAATGTCTTCGACCAACCTAACACAAACCAACTTGCTTGTATAGAGTAAGCATGCATGTTTTCTTATAGGAAAGCCATATCAGGCTATCTGCTGTGTCCACTGAGGGGAATTGAACCCCTGATTTTAGCATTGTAAATCCGAAGATTTACCCCTGTCCATCTGAGGACATAGAGTAAGCGCGATAACTAACATACCGACTGGTTCACTTTTTGTTGTGAACTCACTCTACAATCTATAACTAACTTAATGGACATAAGTGGTGTATTGCTAAATAAAGAAGTGAGGGAACATGTTTTGAAAGTGTTACTATTATCAATAATTATTACGTCGCCTATACATAAAAATTCAAATTTAAAAAATAGTAGCTATAAATTGTAATTGAAATTACATTTGAAAATGTTACAATAAAAAAATAAAAATTTTGACTCACATTGAACTTTTGAATTACTGGATAACTCATTAATATGATTTCCAAACTTGGTCCATAGTGAGTTCTTTGGACTAGGTTACTCTTGTTTGTGTATCAGTTGGCGATACCTAAGCCATTTGTATACATAGTTGTCTGCTTTTCAGTTTTGAAGCAGAGGGCCATAAAGTTTAATGAACATGAGATTTATCACATGGTGGATTAACAGTCTAGACCTCGTTTCCATAATGATAAGGCTCATGCTGCTAAAGCCTTTATCGAATTCGGAAGAACTGCATGGGATGACTTTTGAACTCCTGATTAAAGAATTCAGATCTGAGGAAATATGGCACCCACAGTTGTCTAGAAAATCTCTGTATACTGTGGTTGTTTTTGAAAATGGCAATCTGAAACGTTTGCAGAGGGACTGTATTTCCATTCTTCCAAAGCCTGGATTTATCTCTGCTGGCCACTCATTGACTTATAAGGTACAGAGTTCAGAACTTATGTTTAGAATGGAATTAGAAGTGCCCGGCCATGACCAACCTAGTTCATGAGAAGAAGTTGGTGTGAATAACCATTGTTTATGATACTGGTTAAAAATTGGCCATAATCTACTGAAACAATCTCGTTGTTATTTGTTAGTACTATTGATGCAAACTTAATTTCTTTCATGGCATTCTGTGCTTCTTAAACCTTTTAACCCTTGCATTCCTTCTAAAAATCATATGCTGCAACGAATCAACTTGTCGGCATAAACTGTAGTAACATCCTTTATCTGTAAAGCTTTGGAAAGAAGAGATAATTCGAATAATACATCGTGCATAAGTGCCAGATCAAGAGGAAATTGTTTTGATGAAATGCATTATAAAGCCTATTGGTTAAATTTTGATCGATTTTTATCAATGACACTGCTAACAGACTCGAAATAATAACACAGAGACGTGTAACCTTTCCAAACAGCTGAAACAGTTCTAAACAAACTTTCAACCTATCTAGTTCCAAACATACGTCCAATTTTTTTCATCTCTTCATAAAGCTTTGCTGCACACTATTGAATTTCTCTTTGGTTCTTAGGAGAATGATTGTATAAAGAGTACAGTTTGTCCATAGATGAACGAACATTATTAACACCAGGTACTTTGGAAGTTGCATCTCCAACTGACAATTCCAAGCGATGATTTAAGCAATGTCATCTATAATATTAGGGTACTTATGCAACATCCATTAAGTCCAACCAGATTTTTTTCCCTAGCATTATGCTGACACCATCACTGGTAAAAACAACAAGATTTTTCTGAAGATAATTATGATCAAACCCATGTAGACCAAGATAAGTAAGTGTTCACTTATTGTTCTTGTCGTTTGATCAAGCAATTCTACCAAATCCAAAAAAATATAATGTGGATCATTGGTCTTGTCCATTTCACATTTTAAATAGCTTATCAAAGTAGTTTTGCTACTAAAAGTGGTGGACTCATCTATCAGAATAGGTATTTTTCCTTTTATTTCGAGGATGCGTTTGAAGACTCTTGATATCATTTCTTATGCAACATGGTCAATTATATTAGTAGCACTAAATCGCAAATGCAAACCTTGAGGAATTTCTGTGCCATTTAATCCTCGCAACTCCAATAGATCAAAATAGTTAGAAAATGGTTTACATTTTTGTCTATATAATATGCAGTTCCAAAAATTGTGCAGGTAGGCTATACTTCAGATCTACAATAGTTTGAATTTGTTGTTCCCTTGCACTCTGAAGAATTGTTAAAGCATTATTGTGTGACTGCATCTTCAAATGAAGTAGAATTTGTTTTCTCAGGGATGTTAGTTGCACTGATTGCGTACTGCAGCTGAAAGAAACTGAACTCCATTCTTTGGGAAAACTAGCACCTTGTGATTTAAATTGGCCTAGATTTGTCACACTAGAGCGTGATGCACGTCCGATTTTTTCAGCATCACTCACGAGCCATAGGTAAGCCTTTTTTCTAATCTTCACACATCTCAGCAGTCCAAACTTCAGACCATACAGACTTGGGCTCATCACTTTTGCATTCAGTTGTATGTTGTCCTGTCAATGTCACTTCACTGAAATTTGATGTATCACTAGAAGTAGCTTGTGGAATTACTTTTACACATTCAATATCACTCATGCAATCACTTGCACAAGTTGCACTTTCTTCCAATTCTTCTGTTAATTTTGTTTTTTTAGTGAAAAATGTTTGCAGGGATGTTTGTTTACGTTTTTCACTCATTGTTTTAAGGTCACGATGTATTTCTTTCTTTTTTTTTTAGATAAAAGAAACTGTTTGATTACCAATAAGTCTAAGTTAGAAATACTAGCTAAATCAAAATAGGCCATATTTATATTACTGGAAAGTAAGCATTTATTGGTTACTGTGCAAGTATGGTAAAAGAGTAAACAGGATGTTCATAAGCTCTTACACACTTTTACACCAATACTGTTTAATCCTGACCACCCTTGGAGGATAACTAACACTCAAACACTTAATAAGTTTATTGGATCGGATCAGACTTTGTACAGAGCCATGTCGTAAACATTTTCTCTCAGTTTTATATAGTACCTTGGACAATCACTGTAATACAAACAAGTCGATAAACCCTACCCCACCGTGTTTTCGAAGCCGAGAAAATTCTGGGAATTGCACCACATGAGCGTATTTGCTATTGATGATGTTAAAGTACAGTGTCACGTAAACAGTCTAATGCCATGAGTGGCAATTCATTGCTTTATTTTCTAAAGGTTTCTATTTCAACTGCTAACAGTAAAATAAAATAGGAAATAGATGTGAAAAGATTATAAGTAGAAATTATCAGATTTACTTTGGAATTTCGTGGTCCATACTGAAAAGTTCCGACACTCCCGACAGTACTATTTATTTTGTTTCGTCGAGTTTCTAAGTCAGCTGCTAACAATATAATAACTACAGAAAATAAGTGTGAAAAGATGAGATGTATAAACTCTGACCATAAATTGTTTGGAACTTTGTGATCAATACTAACAGAACTACACAATTTATTTTGCAAACTTTTCTTTCATTATATTAGATTGTCAAGAAATTAATGTCGCTTTTTTAGATGAAAAAACCCAACAACTTATATATCAAAACATTTACTAAATGATATATTCTCCATTCTTATTGATGATGTTTTTCCATCTTACGATTAGGTTGTTAATGCCCTGATTAAAGAAATCACTTAGCTTTGAAGAAAAAATATGTTGATACCCTCTTTAACATCTTTCACATTTGCATATGTTTTCTTATTAAGATGGTGTTGCAGCGAACTAAAAAGATGGTAATCTGATGGTACCATATCTGGAGAATATGGTGGGTGGAGGAAAACTTCCCAACCCAACTCCATAATCTTGCATTGCATCAAACGTGCCATACATGGACGTGCATTGTCGTGGAGAAGAAGAACACCTTTCCGGCTGATGAGTGAATGGTGTTTCTGATGAAGAGCTTCATTTAAACATTACATTTGCTGACTATAGATCTCTGCATTGATAGTTCACTGTGGATTGAGGAGTTCGAAATGAATTACTCCTTTGATGTCCCACCAAATGCACAGCAGCACTTTCTGCGGATGGAGTCGGGATTTTGGGGTCGGAAGTGGTATTTGTCTAGGAGTGAGCCATTGCTTTTGACGTTTAATATTCGCATAGAGAATCCATTTTTTATCACCAGTGGCAATTCTGTCCAAAAATGGTCCACGTGCATTACGCGACAAAAGAAACGAAGCAACGTTCACACGTTAGAAACGATGGTCATCGGAGAGTTCGTAAGGCACTCAAACACCTTCTTTATGGAGTTTTCCCATATTCCTTAGATGTTTACGTATTGTTTCATCACAGCCATGCAATTTCAGGGCCATTTCACGAGTGTGTTGCCTTGGGTTAGGCTCAACAAGCGTCTTCAGAGCATCAGTATTGTTACGACATCGAGGTCACGTGACTAGTATCACGCCACGTCGTTCTCGAACATTCACGTCCTTTCCTTAAATCTCGTGATCCCTCTAGATATAGTGTAGTCTTGTATATAAAAGACCGGCCACGAAGCGACGGGGAGGATGAGTAATTGAATGTATGCTGACAGAGAGGATATTGTTGGGCACGTGAGACGTTCGTTGAGAATTATAGCATTTGTTATAGAGCGACTATTGAAATTAAGTGTATTGCAAAGTTATATTCAGAAAGAATAAACCAGTTTTATTTAAGAAAGGACTCGTATCGCTACGGAAAATTAACTAACGAACGGAGACGTAACAATATCAATTCCAACATGTCAGCCCCTGTCATCACAGTTTTTTAGGCTAAAGTCACCTGAACAAAATTTGCTGAACCATCGTTAACACTTACGAACGTTCAAAACATTCCCATAAACTTCTTTGATATTCTTTGTGGCTACAGGGACGTTGTTTCCCTTTTTGTATTCAAACAGCATTACGTGCCGAATGTGTATCTCGTCGTGTGTCATCACCATAAGGGATTAGAGTATACTACAGTTCACACATTACATAGGCTACACTAACTTGAGTTTAACTATTATACATGATGTACGTTTTTTGGGAGGTGGTTAATGAAAGTGTTCCAAAACGCGACCTAATACTTTGATTACTTGCTTACAACCGGTATGAAAGGGTTAATGATTCTTTCTTCTGGGGATGGGAAAAACTTCACCAAATTAGAGATTTGTAAAGTCGGATTCGTTTGAACTAATGAGGGAACGTCAATCCCACGCGTTTCCACACCAATAAACCACTGTGATGGACGCTTCAAGAAACGTTGTGTTTATAATCTACATTCTAATATACCAGAAAAACTTAATACCACATCTTCCAAGATTATATAAAAAAATAATATTTCAAAATATCACATATAATAATCAAGCGAAAATCTCCCATAAGCTATAAATATATCTGTATCTCCTCTTGCTTAACTTCAGATCACAAGCTTTTTATTTCCTTATCGGGCCACGACATTACATATCACGTAACTAACAACATAGTATTTGTTATAAATAATCATAACATGCATTTCATATTGAGACCGTCACTGCTATAGTTGGTTCGTTCCTTAAATTATGTAAAATATCTTATTTAATTTTCACTAGGCGGAAACTGTCAATTTTAATAAAATACAGCTGAATCAAACCGTTTGTAAAAACAAGAAAAAACCCTTAAAGGTAAGATAAGGAAAATAGTATTATATAACTACGAAAAAATGCATACATTCAATTACTACATACTCCACTTTTATTTTAATACAGGGGATAGCGCGAACGCAGTCCCCCACTACCAAAAATTACACGTTCCATCTGCCCCAGTTTGGGGTAGTGGCAGGGGTCAACTCAATCAGAGTGCAATGAATGAGCCTTTCCCTGGGGAAGCCACCTTCTTGATCATGGCATTCCCAACGCCAAGTAAGTATGTTAAATACTTTCTTCGAACGTATTATGTATTACACTTACACAAATACTGTGTAAGGTGTGGTATCAAACCTCTTCACTCAAATAAAATTAATACTTTGTTACAGAAGAAGTGCTTTTCAGATTTGTAAAGATTGAAATATTATATAATGTATTATTTGTAAATGTCATGTACTTATTTCACTTTTACTTTAAAATGTGCTTAAATAGTTAAAAACGATGTAGTAGCGAAATATTAGTAGTGTCGCTATACTACTACAAGTTACAACTGCATGAGTACTACTACGCAGCCTAATAAATATATCTTCATCTATAGGTATACTCTACGTATTTTTACACTGTTTGTAAATATTAATGGTTATATTCTTCTCACACTTCCTATTGTCTCTTTCGTGTTACTTTACAATTTATTCATAACAATGCTTTTATACGACGCTGGTTAGTTATCAGTCATTCAACAAATAACTAGTCCTGATTCTGCCACTTTAAACTGCTGGTGTTAGGCCTAATCGGCTGTTGGGTATTTGTTTCAGCTGACAATGCTGGGTAAATTTCTTAACTGTTAATTCACCTTGCTACTTTCTGATATGGTTTATCTGTTGAAGTTTTGGATTTCTTATTATTTAAAATAAGTTTCCTCTTTGTGTTTTTAAGTTTACTTGTTACTGTAGTGTATAGTTACCTCGGGACCCACAAAACTTGAACGTTAGCTGTGCGAAATATGTATTTGACGATTTCGGGAAATTGTTCTGTAAGTGTAAAAATAAAACCTTTGTTAGTGAGTATTTATTCATTACTTTTAATATAGAAAGATTATTCAATTGTGACGTTGCTCATTTCTCTTATAAACGTTTTATAAGCTTAATACTTCATTAACTTAAGTTCAAAACATCTATCACTGAATAAATAATAATAATATTAATAATGGCTTACCAACCATTTTTAAAAATAAAAATTTTGTTCTTTTTGATTACATGTAATATTTATTTATACATAACAGTAAACATATTTTTATACCAGTTTGCAAAAAAAATTAATGATAGCTTGGGATATTCTTGAAAATAAATTGCTTTTAATTCAAGGCAGGCATGTGCCTAAAATGAAAAAATAACAGCAGCGAAGATTCAAACATCATTGGCATACTAAAGACACTGAAAAGAAAATGAGATATAAATGTTGAGTTTAAAAGTTAAAATTGACAGATTGATTGACAATTTAACATGACCTTCAAGGCTGTCCTTGAGAAATATAAAAATTTAAATCTTCCCTTTACTTTTAAGGAAATCATCAGTTCCCCTCTTAAGTTCCTGTAAACCAAGTGGTTATAAACATAATACTATCTTCACTAGAGTCAGTTAACCTGTCTTTTCAACAATTTAAACTTTCTCATTTTATTATTTTCTGAATATAGCAGAGAGAAATTAAACTCTAGAGGCCTATATGCTATTAATCACCCAGATAACTTTGTAAACTTCAGTAATATAATATCTTACCCTTCTTTTTCTAAATAGAAAAATACAAATACAATCTCTGAAAGATAACCCTTTCATCTGTGAAATAATTCTAATAGCCCTCCTCTGCACCCATGCCAGTAAATCAATACCCTTTCTTTGATAAGAAGACCAAAAGTGGAAACTAAGATTTCATTTAATTTTCTTTCATCATATAGCAAAACAATGAACCTAATTAGTCAATGATAACTCTTGCAGTCGTATACTCATTAGTGTATAAATTAAATCAAAAATGATATTCCCCATAGTTAACCACCTGGTATAGGAGATTATTATCAATCATTTCAAGAAATCTCTGTCCCTCAATACTTGACCCCATACAGTACCAATCAATGTTCTAAAACAAAAATTGCCCATAATTACTGGATCAGTATTCATATTAGTAACAACCCTAATATCATTATACAGTTTCTCATAAATCGTTTCTGTCTGATCAGATGGTTCATAACAATTGCCAATTATAAACCTTCTAGTGTTAAACTCTGATTGTAACTTGTATAAATTAAACTGCATGACTACCAGTTTTTGTCTTCAATCCTTTTATAGTGAGACACTCCAACCCTCTTAAAAAGTCTATCACCACTAAATAGCTTATAACCTCAAATTTCAAAATAATAATCATAACATTATTCTCCATATCTGACCAAGTTTAAGTAATTCCCGTTACATTAGTCTTCCATTTCAACTAAAGCCCTCAACCCTTTATTTTGTTTGTAATACTCCTGACATAAGAATAATAGCAATTAAGTTTATTCCTCATTATTGTGTTTATCTGACACTTATGTTTAAAACTATTTTTTAACTCATTATGCTCTGTATCTCCTTTTTCCAAACTCCTTGTTACCCTAGTTATTCTATCAATTTCTTTATTCCCATTTTCCAGGTTCCTTCACCTCTATGCAAGTTTAGTATTTCCATTAACTGACCATTAATATAATTCACAGACTGTTTCATAATCTAGTTGACCAGCAGAGATGGAAGCTGCCAGTCTCGCTAGATGCAAAAATCGTGTGAGGGGCAGCTATCTTAATGCATGCATATTAAGACAGACCCCATCATTACTTTTATCTGACAAACAAAATTTATAAAATTATTCATAATTAAAGTGAGAATCTAAAACTTGAACCCTTTTATCTTATTGATTTTCTGCAATATCAATAAATATCTCAAAACCTACTAGAGAGGCCACTCTTTTCCTTCTCTCTGACTTTCAAGCTTATATATTAATCAATTTTACATGACTGGTGGACATGTTTATAACCAACAGAAAGAGGAGAGTCTCCTCTACATAAATCTTACAAGTAATTTAGTTTTTGTATTGTAAACTCTTATTAAGTGGAATTGCTTTGTATGCAGTGGTGTTGTTTTTGTGTTCCAAATGCTAAAGGAATGTTTAACCTATTTATGGCTTACTTAGAAAGCTGGATAAATTATAGTAGTTTTTAGACATTATATTCTAGTGACTGATATGTTTTTGTGCTCCGAATGCACATTTGAAAGCTACATGAGCTCTTTTTGGATGCCCAAATGTGCGAGCTTCAACAAGGCTTATAAAACAATGTTAAATTTTTTATTTTGAATCAAAAAAAAGCTCAAAGATGCAACACTTACAAATCCTTCTATGTATATATTTTTATTTATTTTTTAATAATGTTAAAATTGAAAACTTCTCAGCTTAGCTTAACAAAATTTCAGTAAAATCTCTAAAACGTTAGAAGCTCCAGTGCTCTGTAAAACATTACACTGAACAATCACATGGTGTTTACATGAGATCTATAGGACATAACAAATGGGCTCCCCCTGTGATTAATTGCTTTTGATGCAAAGATTACTGTTACACTGGGTACAATTTAAATCAATAAAACCGTAAGAATAAAAGGAAAAAAATGTGAAAAGGTTAGCAGCTGAAACTGTTAAGTAATTTAGAACTTCCTTCAGACAGTTTAGAGGAAGCAAGGATATTATTCATTTTATTTTGTATTTTTCATTTCACTGTACATTAATGATTTTGCCACAGTTAGGGTAGAGAAAATAAAAGATGTTTTACAAACAAAGGTGATAATCATTTGGAATGTTCTAGAGGTTATGCAAATGAGATACGAGAACTGTAAGATGAAGTATCTTTCCTCTTAGCATGGAAATTATCTTTCACTTAAGATTCACTCAGTACAGGCTTTAGAAGTTAAAGCACAAATCTTTAGCAAAAAAAAAAAATTTTTTCTATTGATTTTCTTTTCTGTACAACAGACTTGTAATGCTTACTAAAAGCTTGCCTAGTTTTGAAAAGATACACACAGCAAATTATAATAAATATTAGAATGTAAAACTTCACAGTTACAGGTCCATCACTTTGATTGAGCTCAGGGAACAGATGGATAATTAAATTTAGCACTGCTTTGTGAATATATTTTTTTTCCATATTAATTTTTTTTTTCTACATAATTGTCTGTTTTGTTTTATATGGTAACCAGTAAGATTATTAATAATTGGTCACTGTAACTGGTTGTGTTTTTTTGTAGCAGAGAGGCTGAAGTGTAATTTAACCTATATTTAATGAACATCCTACTTCTTAACCTGCTTAAGTGGAGCCCTATGATATAAGCATATCATTGATAATCTTTAAGTCTTGGATCCTGCCAATTAATTTATTCCTGCATCTAGCCCAATTAAGAACTCTTGAAAAGGCCATAAATATGTATCTATTCCTAAACCTTTAAATAAATTGTCAATGCACACACTATGATATCCTGTATTTAACTTCTGGCAAGCAAATTCTAGATCTAGTCTTTCTATTCTTTTCACTGCAAGTAACTCTATTAGTATATTTAAGGAAAAAGTCCTTCCCTCATACTATGCTCATCTGTTTTTAAATTGCACACAGCCAGTGGTGTAGATCTAGGTAAGAGTTCCATATGGTACCCCCACTCAATTTAAAAAAAAATCATCAGAGTAATATTTATGTATTAATAAATCATATTAATAGTATGATCTGATAATTTTAATACATTATTATACCACTTACTTCATTAATTAGATGTAAAATCTTCTTGGGGATAAACTTTACAAATGTCTTGTATAAAGGCATCAAAAAGGCTACTTTTATCAGAATATAATGTTCTCCACATGTATTCACACAAATGCTTGTCAGATGTATTTGCCTTGGTATGTGTAGTTGGTAGTTGTCTTTTGACACATCACCACCGATTCTCTATTAGGTTTGTACATGCACCACTTTTAATAAACCCTTTTCAGAATCTTTTTTATCCAGGCAATTCTACAATTTTTGGGTTGGGGTGCCATATGGAACTCTTTCCTAGATCTATTATAGATTGGTATCCAAAGATCCTATCTCTATTGCTTAAATTTTTTACAACTGTGCACTTTTGTAAACCCAGAACTAGAGTATCTTTCTTCTCATAACAACCTTTACCCTAATTCTATCCAGTTTCTACCTTACTTTCTGTTCCCAATCTACTATTTTCACCTTCTAATAGTTCAATCTTCCACACAGCTATCTCCAACTTATTCTCAATTAAGCAAGCTCTGAAAGTATACTGTATTATGTTTTTTCTCTACTTCCTGAAACTCGTATTCAAGCCCACTATTTTCAAACATAACCCACTCCTGGCATCTGTTTTAACAAGAAAGGATGTTAGCTATATTTGTGACTGTGAACATTCAATGGAAAATCTCATAATTGACCTGAATCATGTAGATATCAGTCCCTTGGTGGTAAGTTGAAAGATTAAGAGATTAAAAATTTATAACAAACTAGGACCATATAAAAGTTTCCCCAATGTTTCAAAGGAGATCAAAGATCAGATATGGTAGATAAATAGATAGAAGGCAAGAGCCTTAAGATTGGAGAATTCCTAATGTTAATTTTTATTTTTAAAGGGGATAATAAGAGTTGCCATGGAAAGTATAGACCAGTTAGTCTTACTTTTGTAGTGGGAAAATTTCTAGAGAGAGAGTGATAAAATTATTACAAAATAATTTAATTATAAATGAATGCCAACATGATTTCACCAAAGGGAAATCTTGCCTTACTCATCTGTTATCTTTATGAGAATGTTACATGTCAACTGGATGATGAAAAAGGTGTGAACTCATTGTACTTAAATTTTTAAAAAGCTTCTGATAAGGTGCCACAATAATGATTAGCTAGAAAAGTCACGTACATACAGGTTGGGGAAAGACAGTTAATTGGATTATAGGTAGAGCCAGGTGATTAACTGAATCAAAATAATCGATTACCTACAAGCAAAGTAATGCCTTTGGGTTATAAAAATTTGGATCATATGTTTAATATTGATGAAAACTATCTTAATAGCATGATTTAAGAAAAGGATCTTTGCATAATGATAGATAAGTCACACAAATCATCAAAGCAGTACTCTGTTGCTAGTAGTAAAGCAAATAGAATTTTTAGTGTATGTTTACAGGCATATTGATTACAACTCAATAAAAAGAGGTAATTCTGTTTATATACAGATCACTAGTTAGGCCTTACTTGGAATACTATATACAGGGTTGATTTCCTTATATAAGAAAGGTAATGGCTAGAGGAGGGCTACTAAGATGATTCCAGAGGTGGATTATCTTACAGGTATATGTTAAGATCTCTTATTTTCTGTCCAGAAAAGATAAATAAGAGACAATCTCATGAGATTTATAGGATAACGGCTTCTTCCATCTTTGTGCTATAAAGTTAATTAGATGAGATGACACAAATGTAAGGTTTGAAAAAAGGTTGGACTCTGGTTAAGACAATTTATGAGCAGTGTGATAGAGTTATAGGACGAGTTGCTTCAGCAGCAACTAAGACCAGTATTTTACACAAACTTAACAGAGAAATCAATGATTTTCTGAAAAATAAATGGTGAGTTTAAATTTTTACTTTTCTCAAGGGTGGGAGTGCAAAGACAACCTTAAAGGAACTAGTAGTAATAGTCCCTTGTTATGCATATGTTATCTTAAAGCCATGGTTAATATGCTGTTTTAAAATAAAATGTCATTTCTATAACATATTACTTATACCAACAATGATTAAACTATCTTTTTTCAAAATCCAGATTGACATATTGATAAGACTGTAATATTAATAATTTAAAAACAAAGCAGAAGTAGTAGTATCAGAACTGAATATATTTATAAACTTCATCTTAATTTCATCGAAAATATTTGTAAAATCATTAGAAGAAACCGCCCTTAGTTAATTTGTCTAATTTATCGTGTTAATTATAAAAAACTGCTACAACGAAAATACTAACGTTAGCATAGTACTTATACTAGTAGTAGATACTAAACATGTATCCTAGCCTAAACTCGATGTTTACACCTAGTTTTAAATTAATTTTATTTCACTTCAATTTGAATTTCAGCTCACTTTGTTTCCTTTAGTCCACAAGTTTTATGTAGTTTCAGGCTAATTTTAAATGATAATTTTTCACTGGATAAAAAATAAGCAATTTTTTTTCTTATTAAAAAGTTTACAGTCTAATGAACACAACTCCACCTTATGGTTATCGTCACGATGCAACAGTTGACCGTTTTCGATAAAATTTAAATATCATAATAAAGGAGTTGTTATACGCTACCGGCTTCTGAGACAACCATAGCTTTATATATATATATGTGTGTGTGTGTGTGGACCCGCCAGTAGAAAAAATAAAGTAATGTCACGCTTATTTCTAAATCTAAACAGAAAAAGCTGACTATTGCATAAAATAAGATTGCATTTTGATTAAATAAAAGAGAATAAAACTATCCGTATTCGAGCAATAACCAAAAAATGTTGAGTTTACATTAAACCACAAATTTTCAGTTTGAATCCTTATGTGCATCTACATTTTTTTATTAGTTTTAGACTTTACCATCTCCTTCTTTGATCTTTTACTGAATAACCCGATGAAGTTAGATATTCTTGAAATTGAATATCAGTACCAACGTTTATTTATGAAACATCTTCAATCTTCCATACCAGTTTTTACTGATAGCTGAAAAGCAGGCCCACCTCGGGCTTCTGTGTTTGTGTTCTTGTGGGCAACACGGCTAACTCATTCCTACCTAAAATTTACCAACTATTAACCTATTTATCACGTCATCTTCCCACAGATGTTTACTCTAAGCACTATGGGTATTGGGGGTGTGAGAGTTACACCAAACGAAGAATAAATAAGAACATAAAGAAAAATACAAAAAATATTGCTTTTGGCAGCAGTGGTGTCGCGCAAATTAAGGTAATTGGGTTAGGGTGTCGTCAGTGAAAAAGTTTGGAAACCGCTGACCTAAGTAATATCATAACTGTATTATCTTTACGCACTCGCGTAGCTCATCGAAGGCCAATCTTTTCTCTTTAACATTAAAAAAACAATAGGCCCGTTTATCATCTCTACGTATCTAGTTTTACTGAATTCTGGGTCACATGCTGGTTGACACTATAACCATGTTAATCTTTACTGGCATTGTGAAGCTTCTGTCCATTCCATATCTTTATATAAAGCCTACTCCCAGAAAAGGATTATGTGTCAAGTAACAGGTGATTTCGGATGTCCAACGACATAACAGATTTTCCAAATTAAGACTACCATCTGTGCAACAAGTGAACAGAACTTCTGTGGAAAAAATATCCAATTCTAGCTAGTTTGGAAACAAGAAAGTTGAAGAGAGATTTACAGTTTCTTCAGGATACACATGTTGTGTTCTGTGGTTTATTATGGTCAAAGTATATTGTATTATCGCCATCCACTATAGTTGGAACCAATACATGAAACGTAGCTTGTTATCTAGAAAGCAGGCTGTTCTTGCTCAAACTGTTATCTGTTCAATTGAGGATGAGTTCCGACATTGCTCTGCAGTTATTGACATTTGGCTACCCAGTTTTCCATTGGAATTATCATCAGTGAGGTAGAAGTAGCGGGATCTAGTTGTACATCTAGGTTTTTTATTTTGTACCTTGTCCAATAGTGCACACATGATTGTCAGAACTATCTAAGGTTATTATTTAATCATTGTTCAAACAATCTGGATTCAACTCTGTGAGTTGGTGCTTGAATATGATAATGAGTTTGTTCGACTAGATGGTCATTTGAGCTAGATAACAGTAACTCAACACTTTATAGACAAAGATGATGCACATTAGATTACACAACTTTCATGCATGTATTCCTGGAACACTTGAGATATATATACCCAGCTCTGAAATGAAGATGAATATCTGGAAACATTGGACAGTGCTTTGTGGTTCAGCACTTTAGGCTTAGATTCCAAACAATGTGAATTAAGTTGGATTATGAGAGCAGGATCAAAACTGCTTTTGACACTCAAGGTGGTCTGTACAAATTTTGCATCATGCAACTTATCCTGTATAATATGCTTGTCACTTTTGAAGGGTAATGAACCTTACACTGAGAGGGTTATAATAGGAGAAATGTCTTATCTTTATGTTAAGAATGTGTTGGTGTCTTGTTACACGTTTTATCCTGCTGCCGTATATCTGGGAATGGTGGTTTTGGCAGGTTAGAAAGGCAAGCTTGAAACTGAAACCAGGGAAGTACTTCATCATGCATATTCATGTGAATTTACTTGTTCATTTGTTGGGAATGGAAACAGTGTCAATTGATCCTATGGCCAATTTCTCCAAGATTACTGCACCATTATTTGTTATAAATGTATATTCTGAAATGCAATTTATAGTTGGACTGTAACAAATTATTTCAGTCACAAAAATGTACTTTAATAGAAGCTCTGGTTTTATCATAACTGAGACAAAATTGTTCATTCCTGCAAGATACTGATGCCAGCAGTATTGTCATAGATGGAAGACAGGATAAAATGTACAATTGCATATACAAGTCATGAGTTAATAGCCCCAGAATGTGGAGAACTTGTCCATTTGGTGAATGACCTGACTCTTGGAGTTAAAGCCATTACTGCAACTCTGAAGACAAGTCTTACAGTAGGTAATTTCACTAATGAATGACCTCCATGGATGATACTTGAGAAGCTTTGTGATAAGCAACTCTCAGTCCCACATTTAGTTTCTGAGGTAATTTCTATACAAATATAAGATAGGTATACTAATACCAGCAGGGTCGCCCAGGAAATTGGTGAAGTAATCTGTACTTGAAAACTTGACCGAGTTTTTCTTGTGTGGTATAATGAAAGAACAAGTTTGAATGAAACAAACGCAGCCTTTATTATAAGAATAAAATGCAGCATATCTATTTGCACAGATAGGACCATAGTCAGATATCTACTAGATGGTAATTAGTCTTGCAGGTTTCACTCTCTCAAGATTGATCTCCATATAACCAAAATACAATTATCTCAAGTTTGATCTGTAGAACTGAACAAAGAAAGTGAGTTTATATTCAACACGTAAACACAGTTTGTTTATCTAGTCGAAAGTATCACCTCGCGACTTTTATTTCACAACATTGGCCATCTGTAACACACAAACATCATAAATTGGCCAACAATGGATATTACAGTTGGTGATTCCTTCAACAAGGATGCTCTATGTTAATGCAATGTCCAAAATGGACATTATCAATTATAGAGAACAAAGAGACAAAGCAACTAGAACAAAACTATCTCAACAACTTTCTGAGCCACGTGTTTATGCTAAAACCACATAGAAATGAAATAAACGAAAATTGTTTTAAAATTTCTATACAAGTTGGAACAGGTAGAAAACATGATATGCCTGCATATCACAGTGCTCCATTACTGAAAATCAAAAATACATGTTTCTTAATCAGAGATGCAGCTAGTAGTCCCTATATCTCTTGATACGAGAGGTAACCAGGGTATTACATGCACATGTGCTAACATGCAAAAACAGTTTACCAGTACACATTCGTGTTTAATCGTTTGGCAATGGTGCAAACACTACTGTGTGTGCTGTCGATAAAAAATCGGGGGAAAACTGGCCAAAAATTGTTGTTCTTCATTACAGAGAATTGCTCTGGATATAGGTAGCCCTCTTCTGGTGACTGACGAAGGTAAACAATATATGCTAGTTACTATCAATTACTTTACCAAGTGGTTGATATTAGTACATTCCTTTGCTGATGTGTTAACTCAGCAATTAATATTATGATTTGGAATACCTGGATAAATCCACCCAGACGGCCAGACCCAGAAGTAAATTTCAACAGACAGTTATTTTCTGAGTTGTGTGAAGTATGTAATTTAGTTATGCACTTTGCTATGTAACCCAATTCAAATGGCATGAGTAATACAGAATTTCAAGTGGGTGGTTGCAAGGTTTATTCATTCAACAGAACAGACTGAAATAACCACTTCTCATATTCCATGATAGTGTATCATGAAACAGAATATAACTCGAATGGTTGTTCCCTAAACATGTTTATGCTACATTGAAAAATACAACTCGTTGTGGACATGATGTATGGTCCAACCCCAAGATCAGGTTTCCACAAAAATATGTAGATTGTTTGAG
Organism: Limulus polyphemus; assembly: GCF_000517525.1. NCBI lineage: Eukaryota > Metazoa > Arthropoda > Merostomata > Xiphosura > Limulidae > Limulus > Limulus polyphemus. The sequence goes on along the minus strand of NW_013666715.1, from coordinate 329,297 downwards.
GTCTGTATTATTTAATGCACATGAAGTTATGTGTGAGCAGTTAGGAAAAGTTATCATATGTCAGAAAATATGCTATAATAAAACAGTAAAGAAACAAACATAGTTGTTGCTATGAAGTAACAGAGACCTGGCTAGACAGGCCTCTGTCTCGTTTGTCAACAAATTAATCCATCAACGTATGCGTTACAGCAGCTGCGTAGCATGTACAACCACGTGCAACAAGTTGAGAAGCTAAAGCCATATGTTACTTATAAACATCCTGCATTCGATAGATCAGGAATCAGAAGATGTGAGTGACATGTAAGAAGACAGAGTACTGTTTTGTCTCATCTTCACTCAGTTCATGGGGAGGAAAATGCAATAAGTACATATTTGGCTGTTCAACGGGAGTCAGAAGAGGAAATACATGTGAGTGAGCTGTGTAATAGCTCAGATAGTTGGCTGAAGTTCCAGTGCAAACCTACTTATTAACACACATGGGATTATCTGCTACAATAGCAGACAGGATTGTCATTATTGATAGAATTAATGACTGAAAGAAAGTGACAATCATTTCTTTCTGAGTTATTAAGTGGTATTTTATGATAATATGTAGGTATTATGTGATAATAACTTGGTTATGATAAAGTTAAGAGGGTTTATTGGTTGTAAGGTTGATGGGGTAGAATTGCATTGCGACCCCTGATTTTCAAAATATTAAGCATAATTTCCTTGAGAAAATTTTGTGCAATTTGATGTTACAACTGTTTAATAAATACACTGAACCTGTTGTGCTAATAGATATAACGTCTAGAACTTCGACAGTTTGTATTGCTGAGGATGATTGCTAGGAAGTCAAAAACATTCATAAAGGGTCTTGTAATCCTCACTTTTAGAGATGTATGTTTGATGTCTTGTGGTAGCACTTGCTCATTCTAATTGTATATTAGCAGAATTTCTACAGAATGGACTGCAGAATAGTTGCTAGATTCTAGTTAGGATGTTATTGAATGTAGTTGAACATTTGAAGTTGGCAGTACTGGAAATGATTGCTAATGTTTTTAATGAATCTTACTGCTGAGAATACTTTGTAATTCTTGCTTTCTGTGCACTCAAAAGGAAAATATTTGTTACATTTTTCAGAATGATCCTACAAGAAACACTTGATTGCTGGTTTTTACGTGAGTGCCAAGTTTAACTAGATTATGAGACATGTAAATGTCTTCCACATGTGCAGTACGGGAAGTATGGCATTACCTTGGCACCCAAATGATGCTGACTCAGTGGGGGTTCGCCAGGTGAGTAGAAGGATGTGCCTAAGGATTACATAACTATTACGTGATATTCAAATTATTCCGACACCTGAAGGTTACTAGAAACATGGTATGATGAGCGTGAAAATAGTTTGCGAGAAAGCCACCAGAGAGTGATTTAAATCAACGTGTCTCAACATGTCATTAACTTCATGGTGACAATCAGTCTTAAAATTAATAATTTAGCTAATTTGCATAATGTTGTGTTTACACTTACCAAATTTCAAGACAGACTAAAAGCTGGATAAACTTTATTTTTAGAAAATACAATAGTCATTGACAGAAGAGGTCGTCACGTGCTCAAACAAACAGTCTCCTCTTAAAATTGGCAGAATAAATGGTCAATAGCACTGCAGGTAAAGATCTGAAGTTTATAAATTTGTAACACAGAGATGTGCCCTTTTTTGGTAAAATATGTTAATCTAATTTGAAATTATGTGTATGAGACTAAAGTCGTGCCACTTTATATTGATTCAAACATATATATATTGAATATTTGTTTGGTTGGTTGGTTGGTTG
>NW_013666715.1:322460-326624 GCF_000517525.1 Limulus polyphemus | reverse complement strand
CATAGAGACGATCGGCCCGAAAGGAAAGAGGCGATCGCTCTGCCCGAGACTTTATGGCCAAGAAGGCAGAAGAACAAACAGAAGTGCTAGAAGCACGAGAAAAGCTCTGGCCAAGAGCATCAGCAATGCTCTGGACATCAGCAGCTTCCTAGCCATTGGAGAGCAAGATGGAAAGGGGATGGGAAGCATACCTCCCAGTGACATTCGGAATCTTGTCCCATACAGTTTAGGAACTGGTGGTAGAAGAGATGCTAGTAGTGAACTTAATCCAAGACTCCTTTTGGCTTTGACGTCGAACCTGCCGAGCATGGGTACTGGCTTGCTGATAAACAATGCGGTTAGAAAGAGTGGGATACCGTCGGAAGGTATCCCAGGCCCATTTGTGAGCCTTCCATGCCTCCTGGCAGGCAGGACTCCACCATAGACGAGGATACCGTGGAAAACGTGTCGAGGTCTTAGGAATAGAATAAACAGCCGCCTGGACAATACAGTCAGTCACTGCCACCACACAATCGTCTATTGATGGCAGTCAGACGAAGGCAGGATAAATTCAGAGAGAGAGGTGAAAGATGGCCAGTCAGCCTGGTCCAGCTTCCACCGTGGCACTCGGGTCGGGTGGTGGTCGACAGCGATCCTCGGGGCAGTGATCATTTTCCCATCATACTGAGAGAGGTTGGCCATGGTCGATGGCACTTTTCACTCGCTTTTCTTGGACATACACTTACTTTCATGCACCTAGTCAGTCTTTTACTGCCATTGATCTCTCGATGCCCTCATTGACCAGTTGCCACCTCCATTTTTACTTTTGGGAGACTTAAATGGACACAACCCCCTCTGGGGTGGTGTTGATATTGATGGGAGGGGTCGTTCCATAGAGCGCATGCTCTCGGATCACGACCTCTCTCTTTTCAATACTGGAATAGGTTTTATGTAAGTAAGTTAGATTTTCAAAGAAAATTAGAATATTCTCAATTGCATAAGTATCCAACCCTTTTGCTACGGCAACCCTAAACCAGTTCAGGGCAAAAGATTAGTTTGAAAGGTCACAAAATTAATGTAATGGTCCCTGTCTGTGTGTAATCAAAGTGGTTTAACTTGACTACAGAGTAAATACATCTGTTCGAGCCACAACTCGCATAGTGATACGACAAACCAACCATGATGACTAAGGAACTTTCCAAACAATTCAGAGAGAAAGTGGTAGAGAAAATTCCAAAATCGATTATTATGCCTTTGAGTATGGTGAAGTCCATCATTAAGAAATGGAATGTACTTCATACCATCCAGTCACTACCCAGATCAGGCCACCCTTCCAAACTAAATAGCCAGGCAAGCAGGAAACTTGTTATGGATACTACTGTGAAGCCATTAGTGACTTTGAAAGATTTGCAAAGTTCCCCGTCTGAGATGAGAGTCAGTGTTCATACATCAACAATATCCAGTCCCTACACAAAGCTGGCCTGTATCGACGAGTTGCAAGAAAGAAACCATTACTAAAAATAATCATCTTAAATCTTGTATGGAGTTTGTGACAAAGCATATAAATGATACTGCAGACATGTGGGTGAAGGTTTTGTGGTCAGACGATACAAAAATTTAGCTTTTTGGTCTAAATTCATAGTGTTACATGTGGCACAACCCCAACACAGCATATCACCCAATCAACACCATCCCAACTGTCAAGCATTGTGGTGGCATCATGTTATGGGGGTGCTTATCGTCAACAGAGACTGGAAAGCTTGTCAGGATTGAGGGGTAGATGGATGGTGCGAAGTACAGGCGAATCCTAGAGGAAAACCTGCTTGAGTCAGCCAAGAATCTAAAACTGGGTCGAAAATTCACAAAGCACAAAGCCAAAGTGGTTTTAAAAGAAGAAAATGTATGCCCTGGAGTGGCCCAGTGAAATTCCTGACTTGAATCCAATAGAAAATGTATGGCGAGAGTTGAAGATTGCAGTCCATCAACAAACTTGTCAGAATTGTAGCAATTTTGCCAGGAATATTGGGCAAAAATTACACCATCCCACCATTGTGCAAAGCTGGTAGATACCTATTAAAAAAGACTCAAAGCAGTAATTATTGCCACAGGTGCTTCCACCAAGTACTAACTTACGAGGGTGAATACTTTTGCAATCAGCAAATTTCATTTTATATATTTTCTTTGCAGGTTTTGCTGACATTCAACTTCCTTTGCACATAACAGTGTTAAGTTTGATCATTAGAGTTTGAATAAAAACAAGTGCATTAAAAAAAATTACGTTATATATATATTTCATCAAAATGTGACATTATTGATAGGGGTGAATACTTTTGCAAGGCACTGTATATATTAGATATTTGTTGACAAATCAGAAATTATCTTACACTGTAACATTTAAACTTATCACTTTACCAAAGCACTAAATACATTTTTTAGAAATGAACATATCCGAAAAAGTTTGTATTTCACAGTGTTTAATTGCAAATAAGTCAATTTTGCTATACAGAGCTGACAATCATAACCTTAAAAGGATCTTTAATTACAAATCAAGTGATTATTCCTTCACATTTTATAAATCCAACACATTTACTATATATCATTACAGAATAGTTTACAACAACAATATAAAATCACAGATTTGACAAGCACAGGCATACTGAATCTGAATTTATCATGAGACGTTTTAATACATGGTACTAAAGACACATTACTACATAAATAAACAATTAAAGGATTCAAACGTGTGCTTTATTGTCAAACATAACTGTTTTGAAACACCAGTAGTAATCGTGTGTTAAATACATATTAAACATGTAAGATTTCAGTTTGTAAGCTCAGAAAGACTAGTTTACATTTCAAAACAGAAATTTTCCTCACGTGGATTTTGAAACAATGTTATGGTAATGTAACGTGTAATGCAATATATTTCACTTCACTTATACTTTGTAGAAAAATCATCAATGTTTTGTGATTTCATATATAAGACTTTCGTTTCGTTATAGTCCAATATGTTTTAAAAATATATTAATATATTTAAGTAAAATCTCAGACTTAACAAGTATCACACACACACCAAAACATGTATTAACAAAATTTCACAATGTTCCTTCTTTGTTATATGTAAAATAGGGTAAAACAAAAAGTTGATTTATTCTGATTATTCAATTTATTTTCATCATGAACTATAGTGTTTAAATAAGTATCAATATTAGAAATCTGTGCACATAATTTCTGCCATTCTAAATTTGATAAAACAAAGAGAACCTTATCAGATGCCATATGAATACCTTGATAATGAAATCGATACATAAACACAATAGGGGGGGGGGACGTTATTGACATATGCACAACAAGAATTACACGATTTATGTCCTTCTAGGAGAAAATCTTGTTTAGGTATGCTCTACAGCTATACTAATGGTTGGGATCCACTGATTAAATTTCTCCCATTCTGTTGAAGAAAAAGTGATACCTTCTTTGCGCTGCCGAATATGAATATTCAAATTATTCTTTTAACTTGATAGGATAAGGCCGCCGACTCGGTGATCGAGCACGAGAACATCTAAACCATGTTAAATTGCATAAACAAAATACATCTATAGGCAAACATTTCACCATCAACAACCATACATTAGAGGACTTTTCGATTCTTGGATTTATTCACATTCACAAAAGAGAACGGCTGGAAAGGAGATTAATATACAATCTGGTGACCCTACAACCATGTGGTTTAAATGAACGCATTTCTTTCCTGTAAATTTATATTTGTAAATTTTTTGTTTAAATTTTAATTGCTATCTGTTTTTTTCTGTTTTTTTTTTCATGACTTTTAATTTTTATGTAATAGATGTAATTTTGCTTGGAATTTTCACGTTCAACATTCAAAATACTACGCACGCAAGTTCTTTGAATTCTGCGTATGCGCCTTTGTTGTAAACTACGCGATCTGACGAAAAGCGCTAGCTCGAAACGTCATCCTTCTGTTACGATATCGAGGTCACGTGACTAGTATCATGCCACGTCAATCTTGAACATTCACGTCTTTTCCTTAAATCTCGTGATCTTTCTAGATATAGTGCAGTCAGAGGTAATGAGTAATTGAATGTATGCGGACAGAATATTGTTGGCCACGTGAGACATGAGTTATAGCGTTTGTTATAGAGCGACTGTTGAAATTAAGTGTAT
>NW_013666715.1:320179-321430 GCF_000517525.1 Limulus polyphemus | reverse complement strand
AAACCTGGGCACAAGAGAGCTCAATGTTGGCAACTTCAACACAGGGGAGATGCCACAGCAGGAAAGGCTGGTATCCAGAAAGGGTGTAAGAACTGTGGAAAACACGGACATTTGAGGAGTCAGTGTAGGAGGAATATTACCTACAAGTCAGCCTCAAGGAGACCAGTAGTGGTTGGTTTTGAGGGACACTCACCAACCCCCATCGTGAAAGTCTCAACAGCTAGGTGTAAAATGCCAAGCACACACAGTGTCTATGTGACAGGAAAGCTAGATGGCCAAAGGTGCAACTTTGTCATAGACCCTGCATCTCAGCAAACCCTTGTGAGTATCAAGATGCTGGATCACAAAGGAGTACCAGAGGCCATACAAAAGCTCTGTGGTGTGACGGGACATTCTGCAAGGTTGTAGGGACCAGTGTGGGTAACTATTGAGCTCATAGGCATGAAGGACAGACGCAAAGTATACTTGGCTGACATTGAAGACCAATGCTTATTAGGATTGGACTATTTATTACCGAAAACGTTTGTAATTAATTTTGATAAAATGACGTTTGGGAACAACAAAGGCCAAATTCCGGTAACTGTCAAAAGAGAGGTTGAGCTAACCAGATGTCATCAAGCTGAAGTCAAAGTGACTGAAGGAGTTGATGATGGTGAAATGGAACCAGGTATAGTTATTAAATCAGAGCAGGAGAAAGACCAAGATTTGAAGCCAATAATCGATTTTCTAAAAGCAAGTGTTTTGTACCCAGCTTGGGAGAAGGTGTCTAGTCTAAGCCCTGTGACAAAGCACTATTGGGCACAATGAGAACAGTTGAAGCTTGAAAATGGTATTCTTGTCCGGAGATGGGAAAGTAATGACTTGGCAAACAGGTATACCGAGGAAGTTACGGGAAGTTGTGCTGCGTCAATCCCATGATGATTTAACTGGAGGACATCTCGGAGTTAAGAAAACATTGAGTCACCTACGACAAAGATTTTACTGGATAGGTATGAGGCGATATGTGGAAGAATGGTGCAGGACATGCAGTACATATATTGCTAATAGGGGACCCAAGCATAAGGGACGCCCACCTTATGAAGAGTTGCCTGTGAATATGTCAGAATTTGTGGAAGTGTTATCGGAAAGGATGGATGATATTCACCATCAAGTGCGTTCAAAACTTGAAAACGTCTGCTGATTCGATGAAGCTATCTTATGATAAGAGATCTACCGAAGTCAGCTTTGAACCAGGAGACAAGGTGTGGTTGT
>NW_013666715.1:306234-320045 GCF_000517525.1 Limulus polyphemus | reverse complement strand
ACATATGCCTCAGGCCACTTGGGGAAATAATCCATCACCACACAAATGTACTTGTTAGCAGCACGAGTTTGGGGCAAAGGACCAGCAATGTCAACAGCTACTCTTTCCATTGGCGCGCCAACTTGATATAACTTCATTGGAGCACGTCCCTTATGCTTGGGTCCTTAAGCTTTTGGCTTAACAACCAACCAACCAAAAAATTCAAATGAATAAATAAACGACATAACGACATTAGTTCTTGTTGGCAAGATGATCATGATTAGAAATTATTTGGTAGCTTTTAAAGCAATCGGGTAGTCTAATCAAGCTATGCGATTTATATGATTGATCAATAATGAACAAAATATATCCAAAAGGATTTCGTTTTAATAGCTGATTCGGCGATCGGCACCCGCCCCTCAATACTAGCGCGTGTAATGTCTTTTTGACATTTAATAGAATGGGGAGTAAAAAAGAAAAATACGAGGTCTGAGGTAAATTTACAATTGTAAAATTATCAATTTACTTGTCTGTTTAATGAATTTTTCTTTACAACCATCAAAATGATATTTGTATGTGTGCGTTTTAATTTTTATAGTCAACTATATTATATATTACACGTATGAAGAAGATTAGCTCCTTTTTTTTTCTCCTAGAATTTTACGCCTAGTGACATAATTGTATATACTATCGTACACTGAATCTATGTAGGGTGATCGTAAAACTTCACTAGAAGTAGAAGCAATAGTATATAGACAATTTTTTGAACGGTAAGAGAAACACTATGAATATGATAATGACTGTATAGTACATTTGTATTTTAGTAATACTGATAGTATGCATAATGATAATATAACGTAATTAACTTTTAAGTACAGTTAAGATATATTGGTACCAATAATAAACTAATAGTAATACTACCACTACCAGTGTACTGTAGTCTGGATAGTGCAAGTCATATGGAGATAAAAATGGGCTGTTACATAAGGATGTAAAACGCTATTCTTTAAAATTGCACTTCTACGTATGAATACGGTATCAGAGTTATAATGTTTAATTAGTACCTAAAGTTATTTTTCTAGGCGGTGATCAAATTTAAAAAACAAATACCATTTGAGCTTTTGTTCTGCTTTTATAAAATTAAAAATCATGTAATGTAGTTGGGTTAGAGAGACTTAGAAGTTAAATTAATTAGAAATAGAAGTTAGACTGGACTTGAACTCAGATTCTCAGAACCAACTGTCTCTTACAAATAGAACTTATATTGACAGCACTAGATGAGGTAGTTGAATATCGAAAATAGGGAATCTATGTAATACTAATAAAGACAAGGGTAAAAAAAGACAGGTAGAAAAGAAAATTACACAAACGGGTAAAAATGCAAAGTATTTAGAAATGTATCAATAACACTAATAACTAAACCAAGCCTAAACCAATTATTGAAGCCCCCAGTGGCACAGTGGTATGTCTGCAGACTTACAATGCTATAAACCGGGTTTCGATACCCATGGGGGGCAGAGCACAGATAGCCCTTGTGTAGCTTTCTGCATAATTAAAAACAAACAAACCAATTATTGAAACCATGGAAACAAACTGAGTTAATAATTAAGCTGTCATTAATAAAGTTCTGTAATCAACGGCTTCCCCTATAGGCTTCACATTATTGTTAAACACTTTCCATTAAACCCTACTGTTCTTTTTATCCTTTTTTATAATTTGTTTGCTTTGTACATCTGTATGAAAAAAATGCTTGTCTTGGAATTTGTTATTTTGTACCATTCCTAAACTATAGGACTTTTTTTGTTACTTTTTTACCAGTTTGTGTAATTTAATTTGTCTTTTTTTCCATTGTGCTTTTTACCCTTGTCTTTATTAGTATTACCACCACTGGAAAACAGGTTATATAAGGACAGCAAGGGTCCACTTGATCCATCAAGGCTGTCCCTGAACATGCACACCCTTGGAAAAAAGAAAAAAACAAAAACCCAATCTATATTTTCCAGGAGTTATTGATTTCCCCATTTTAAACTATTGTAAAGTGCTGGTGTACTACTGTTGATGACAGTCATTCCATAAGTCAAGCACTCTGCACTTGAGCCAAACCTATCATTTTCCAGATATTAGACTTGTGTTCTCTTAGTCTTAGCCTATTAATGTTATATTCAGAATACAGCACAAAGTAATCAGAAGCATTTCTTCTCTCAATCTCCTGGATAATTGTGTAAACTTCAATAACTTGGATAAGAATACTTCTTACTCTTTTCTCATGGGAAAATAAGATACAATGTCATAAATTATTCTTGTAAGATAACACTTCCATCCCTGGAATCTTCCTGGTACTTAGTAGTAGTCCTTCTTAGACTTCTTTGGTATAAGTCGATATCCATTTTCAGATAAGGAGGGAAAAAAATTTCACATTATTCCATGTTAGTCTATTGGTCTATCTAGTGATTTGTTTAGGGAGATAATTACCTATTTTGACTTGTAATTAACATTTTTATAAATATACCATAAAATTTTAGTTTTACTTCTAAGTTCTATCCATACAGCACTGCTTCAAAGACATGAGTAATTTATCTACCACTATGCTAAAATCCTTTTCTTCAGTCACTACTGAGTGAGTTCTCATGTATATTAAATATGTGATCAAAAGTATTATAACCCAAATGAATTTCCTTAATGTATTATAAGGTCATTTGTCAACTACCTGTCTGCCAGTTGATCCAAGTCATTCTGTAATACCTCAATATTCTCAATGCATTTTGAAATACTCAAGAGTTATATGTTGTCAGCAAACCTTACTAATTAATTTCTATCAGTAAATGTGAAAAGAAAAAAGTAAAGGTCAAACAAAGTACTCTGAAGCACTCCACTAGTAACAATTTACATTCTCCCATTTAACCACCCAGGCTAATTAACTAGTCTTTCCACAGTCCCTACCAATCTAATTTTGTAGCAAATCTTTTTGTGCAACACCTTATGAAAAGCTTTTTGAAAATCTAGATATGTCACATCCACATCATTTCTCTCACCAAGGTAAGAATAAACATTCTTAAAAAAAAGCTAGGTAAACAAGGCAAGGTTTCACTTGGGTAAATCCATGTTTGGTGTCTTATTTTTCAAACAATGTGGTCAGCCTTTGGAATAGACTGCCTTTAGTCGTGTTAGATGCAATAGTATTGAGAGAGTTAAGGATAAGGCTTGGGGAATACTTAAAACATCAATATTGGATATAGGCAGATGGGTATTTAATGAAATGAAGGGCACAGTCACAATAGCCAAAGGAGCTCCTTGTTATCCTTGAGTGTTATAATATTTTACTAAAGGATGAAATCCAATTTTTTAAAGATTCTTTTGTGAAACTGTTGAATTTTTCCCTTTAAGGAAAGAAGACTATCATGTCAGTTTGCTTATTTTTAATTTCTAAAGCCTCGTTACCACTTTGTAAGTTAACCTAGTTAAGTTTACGCTACCTTCAATGAATGAGCCTATCCTTAGCTTATAATTCACCCTTACTCTGAAAATTATCATACAGGTCCAACCATCCATCTATTGCTATAAGCTATTCCTGATAATATTTCATTTAAGCCTTGGATCTGACTTGGTAATTCATTCCTGCACCTAGCCTGAGATAGTGTTCCTGAAAGGACCATCCATTTATTTCAATCCCTAAGTATCTGAAGGTTGTTTGTTTGTTTTTATGTAGCTCTTCTGATTTACAGTTTATAGCATCATTCACTCCTCTATGCAACATCTTGCTGAAGAAATTGATCGTATCTATTACACTATCCATAGACTCAGTACTGCATAATTTCCAAACATGAGGCTTTTCAGAAGAATTCTTCATTAAAACTGAGCAACCTCCTCCTAATTCTGACTGAAGCTTTGATTTCAATAAAGTTTGGATATTTGCATTCTATATACACCATTGCCCAGACCTTTCAGTCCACCACACAACCACATTGATGGTACCACACACACCAAACCTGAATAAGCAGTCTCAAGAAGGACTACATTACAAACCTCAGACCTACTATGTAAGCCACCAGCAAAGGTAATTGGCAGTCTAGAAAAAGATATCAAAATGTCGATCATACACTATCAGCAAATGTAATCAATAAAAATTTATATATAACTTTAAAGATTTAGCACAAATGATGGTCATGAATTTGCATTTCATCATACAATAAATTATCAGTATTGTTTCTAAGAATTATCAAAAGACATATGAACAGTTTCTCTTTTAGTGTAATTATTATTTCTCTTTATATACATAGATTGAATATAAGAAAACAAGTTCAGTATAGGAGCATTTGAAAGAATTATGGAAATTATGCATAGTAATAGGTACTTTTGTATGTTTCACGGCCAGATTTCAAATATTTTGGAGACTAGCTGATTAAATGTTCCACACAAATACGGCAGATAGTATTATGTCTAAAGCACAATTTCACATGAAAGAAATTATAAATTTGCTAGAAATTTAATAATGTTACATGGTGAGTTTTTTCTTATACTCATTGAATATATTATAAGGGTTACAAGCATTGGAGATAAACTTTCTGTAACTGCTATTGATGATCTGTCTGAAATATAATCAAACAAAATCTTTAAAAAATGTGAATTATTGTTTAAGTATATATACTTGTAAAATCATAGTTTGTTTTATGTTTCTGTGATTTCTTTTAAATAGAAATGTGTAGTTCAGAAGACAAGTTAAAGATGTCAGCTGCAGTAAAGGTTTCTAACAGTTGTATGGATTTTTCCATACGCCTCTATGAAGCATGCTCAGAGAAGAACCTAGGTAAGGATATTTTCTTTTCTCCTTTCAATGTTTTTTCGGCTCTGGGAATGACGTTAGTAGGAGCGAGGCACAATACGGCTTCACAGATGAAAGTCACTCTTGGATTTGGAGAACTTGATGAGAAAGATATTCATGATGGATTTCATGAAATGATCACACATCTCAGTAAAGCTTCAAAAAGTGGAGACCTGTATGTAGCTAACCGTCTTTACCTGCAGAATGATTTCAGTGTCTTACCCACGTATTCTAATGCTCTGGAAGAAAAGTATGGATCTTCCTGTGCTAGTGTTGACTTTGTGAATAATCCAGGGGAAGCTGCAGCCTCCATCAACAGGTGGGTAGCAGAAATGACAAAAGGAAAAATCCAAGATTTGATCCAGGAATCAGCTGTCAATCACCTTACAAGAATTATTATCACTTGTGCAATATACTTCAAGAAGACATGGACATACAAGTTTTCAAGATTTAATACAAGCAAAGCACCATTTTACATCAGCAAAGACAACTCGATTGAAGTGGAACTAATGTTTGAAGGAAACAAAGAATTTGGTTTTGCTGGAAGTAAGGAATTAGGATGCAAAGCCCTTGAACTCCTCTATGCAGATGGGCTCACTCGAATGCTGATTCTCCTTCCGGATGAGATAGATGGAATTGAAAAAGTTGAAAAGGCTCTTACACCAAAGGCATTGAGTGATTTGCTAGCCAAGCTAAACCGACAGTCTGTCCAAGTCTGGCTACCTAAGTTTAAACTTGAAAATATGTTTTCTCTCTCCAAAATCTTGTTTCAAATGGGAATGGAAGATCTGTTTTTATCTGGTCAAGCTGATCTCTCTGGTATTACAGGATGTTCTGATCTCTTTGTGGATGATGTTGTTCATAAAACTTTCATTGAAGTTAATGAAGAAGGAACTGAAGCAGCTGCAGCCACAGCAGTTTCTATTCAACTAACATCTGCTTTTTTTGCTGAAAAACCTGAAGTTTTCCGTGCTGATCACCCATTCCTTTTTCTGATCATTGAAAAGACATACAACACAGTGCTCTTCATGGGAGCTTTGAAATCTCCCAGTCCTGCTTAAAGAGTGGTAACTTAACTAGTTATTGCACATGACCAACAAAATTACTGTACTGACATTTGTTGATCAGTCAATCAAGTGTCCAGAAATTATGTTAACACAGTTATTTAATTGTATTTCAGGAGTTTGAATCTCTACTAAATGACTTATTAGACCAGTAAAAGCACAAGGGCCCAACAGGAGTTTCAACACATTCAGAAATAACTATTAATAAATTTGTTAACATAATATCCAGGCACTCTGTATGTATGTATAATAATTACAAAATTATTTCATTTCTACCAGGTCCTATTTTTATTGTATTAAGCATTTTTTTAAATCATGCTCACTGTGTTTTATATATTACTCTTTAAATGATTATGATTTGACAGTATTCTTATTAAGCTACAAATGCACAGTGATTTATATTTATTTCTGTTTCTAGTTTGTTTTGAGAATGACTAGTGAAACACTTGGAAATGTTAACTACTTGAGAATAGATTTAAATACTCTTATCCCTTTTATCTCTTTGGGTTTTTGTACTATTGTAAATACCTGATTAACAACTTTGTCATAATAAATCTGGGAATTACAAACAACTAATTCCATGAACAAAAGTTATTTCAGAGTATGAAGAATTTTGTATTTCTTTCTTTAAATAAAAGCTTTATAATTATTGTGTGTATAATATTTATTTTTGGAATAATTTGAAAATGAAGATACAGTCACAATCAATTGTTCAGCAATCTGTTATTACAAATCAATAACTGAAAAAAAAAATCCCCACACTTAAATTTTCTTATTTAGGTGTCACCATATGCTAACAAATTGAACTAGTTTAACGTTATAAAAGTAACAATAGGTATATTTCTTTGAGTGTTTTTTTTTAATATTCATGGAGTCATTGAAAGGTTTACGTTAAAAATTATTCACGGTCATAAACTTTACACGTGTTTCAGAAAGTAACTTCTGTATTAGTTGCAGAAGAGAATACAAGGGATATGATAAATGAAAAATGTAATAAACTGTTTGTAAATGTTATTAGATTATTAGTACACATGCGTAAGCTAAAACAAAGCATAGTTTATTAATTAAGCATGAAAAAGATGTACGAGTTTCATGTCTATTGTACGTCTATTGTTATTACAATATTCACAAAAAAAAGAACTATTTTGAGAAATCTTTTTTTTTTTATTAAGAGCTTACATATTAATAACTGTTGCCTAACTACAAAAACAATACTTCCTTGATAATTTTTATATTGAGGCATAGTATAATGGCTTAATGTTATATGCCTATTGCTTTAAAAATACAGATAACAAATGTCTCATGAATCCTAATACAGACAGGCCATGCATAGGATTAATTTAAAAACTTAGTGTTGCAACATGTATATCTATATATGACTTGAAATCCATGATCACAGTAAGATTACTGATGTAAGAAAGGTTTTGTATATTATTTTCAGTATAGGAACTAGGGTTTTAATATGTCTCTTCCTTTTTTGTGCTTGTATGATATTTAAGTTTAAGAATTCTGTTGGATTATATTGTTCAAGGTGCATACTGTATGACAGTAGTCTTATCCGATGGGTTGGATTATGTTGTTTAAGATATGTATGGTTTGCCTGTAGTCTTCTCCGATGGTTTGGATTATGTTGTTCAAGATATGTACTGTATGACAGTAGTCTTCTTCAATGGGTTGGATTATAATGTTCAAGATATGTACAGTTTGCCAGTAGTCTTCTCCGATGGGTTGGATTATGTTGTTCAAGATATGTACAATTTGCCAGTAGTCTTCTCCGATGGGTTGGATTATGTTGTTCAAGATATGTACGATTTGTCAGTAGTCTTCTCCGATGGGTTGGATTATGTTGTTCAAGATATGTACAGTTTGCCAGTAGTCTTCTCCAATGGGTTGGATTATGTTGTTCAAGATATGTACTGTATGACAGTAGTCTTCTTCAATGGGTTGGATTATATTGTTCAAGATATATACAGTTTGCCAGTAGTCTTCTCCGATGGGTTGGATTATGTTGTTCAAGAAATGTACGATTTGTCAGTAGTCTTCTCCGATGGGTTGGATTATGTTGTTCAAGATACTTATTGTTTGCCAGTAGTCTTCTCCAGTGGGTTGGATTATGTTGTTCAAGATACTTATTGTTTGCCAGTAGTCTTCTCCGATGGGTTGGATTATGTTGGTCAAGATATGTACTGTATGACAGTAGTCTTCTTCAATGGGTTGGATTATATTGTTCAAGATATGTACAGTTTGCCAGTAGTCTTCTCCGATGGGTTGGATTATGTTGTTCAAGATATGTACGATTTGTCAGTAGTCTTCTCCGATGGGTTGGATTATGTTGTTCAAGATACTTATTGTTTGCCAGTAGTCTTCTCCAGTGGGTTGGATTATGTTGTTCAAGATACTTATTGTTTGCCAGTAGTCTTCTCCGATGGGTTGGATTATGTTGGTCAAGATATGTACAATTTGCCAGTAGTCTTCTCCAATGGGTTGGATTATGTTGGTCAAGATATGTATGGTTTGCCAGTAGTCTTCTCTGATGGGTTGGATTATGTTGTTCAAGATATGTATGGTTTGCCAGTAGTCTTCTCCGATGGGTTGGATTATGTTGTTCAAGATACTTATTGTTTGCCAGTAGTCTTCTCCGATTGGTTGGATTATGTTGGTCAAGATATGTACTGTATGACAGTAGTCTTCTCCGATGGGTTGGATTATGTTGTTCAAGATACTTATTGTTTGCCAGTAGTCTTTCCTGATGGGTTATGTGGAGCTCACTGTTATTGAAAAAGGTACAAGTAGTAGACTAAAAAGAATTGGTATAACATAAATTGGACTGAGCATTTTTCACTTTGAGGCCATGGCTACATTGTAAGAGTGAGAGTCATATCCCTCAGGTATGAAAAGAGTTGGTTGTGTATGGTGTTGACTATATGCCTTCTCTCTAGTCAATCACTTCACAATTAAATATCCTTCATGTAGTTTTGAACAAAATTAAACAAATAAGCTAACTACCTGCACCAGTCCCATCATGTTACATCAGTGCTCCATCAAGTGAAGACTGAAATTAAAGTATAAAGAAGCTGTTGCCCATTTTTAAAAGCTTCTTAAATGTCAGAATATATTTGTTCTTAATAAATGAACATTAATATACAAACAAAATAATATATGCAATGAAAGTTTGATGCATTTAGAAAGGAATTTGATATGCCTATCTAGTTTATTGGATAGATGGATATATGCAGAATGTTGATTATGTTAAATTAATTTTTCAGCATTCAGATCAGCAAGACACGTAACAACCATAAATATAAATTGGTGGTATGTATCACAAGCAAGTACATTTTGACATTTGTTGCCATTTCTTAGCAGTAGTGGGATGCTAAAAACAAAATTTATCAGTTTTGGAAAAGGTAGATAGCAGCCCTTTCTGGTGCATAATATTAATATGCTCAGGTCATAAAGATGTGCTCAGATCAGAGATTTATAATTGCCAGTAATGGGATACCCCTTGTGATTAATGTTATTAGAAAATAAAGGAATATGAGTTAACATGGGGCACCAGGATCATCGAGAAAGAGACCTGCAATATGTTTAATAGCAGCTAGAGTAAGCAAAGTACGTTGTCTTGTAATAGTTGTAAATTCATGAACACTGAAGTCAGTGAAACAAACTGTTCACATGACCCAAACAACAGTACGCAATAAAATCAAGAAGTATCTTTGTCTGAAAAAGCATCTCAATTGAAGTCAAGTGTACCAAGCTTCTTCCACAACACAACCACCGCATAACTCAAGCAACTCAAGAATGAAATGGATATTATTGCTATTCAGAGATATACTGGTCAAGTCACAGGATGCAGTTATCCATGAAATTTTGTGTTCAAACTTTTGAAATGAGCACTGGGAAACTGACATCCTCAGACACTAGGTGGCTTATGGGTGTTTTAGACATGACAGCTTCATGATAAAATCTTTTGGAATTGAAACTCCACTTCAGGGCTATTTTCAAGATGCATGGTCATCATATAGATCATGAATAGATGTGGCAACACTGACTGTAACAATGTGATTAGACTTCTTTTCTTGCCAAGAACACAATCAACACTAATTATATCTCTGCAGAGACATACTGTTTTTCTATTGTTTCTTCTTCCTTCTTCCAAACATTTGTCAATTGACTGCCATACCTTCATTTCTCAACAGATTGACTTGAAACTTGGTAGGGTTATACTTTTGATTTGGGCCTTTTCAATGATTTTATGGGCTTCTGTACAGTCATATTTACAGAAAGAAAGCTGGAAATTGGCACAAATGTAAATGTTCATGTGCCCAACACGCTGATATACAAAGAAGTTGGATATGCCCATTTTGAGTTTTTAGGGGGTCAGAGTTCACAAGAAAAACATAATTTTTTAGTTTTTAATCAATTAAGTAGCCATATTCTGACAAATTTACATGATATTTGATACAAAGATACTTTTCTACAGGTCCCACACATTAAGAAACAAAAATGGTGGACTTCTCCATTTTTACTAATTATAGGGGGGAAGGTCAAGTTGCCACAAAATGCATAATTTTAGGTTTTTGACAATTACTATGCTGTATTTTGGTTGATTCATTTGAAGTTTGGTACAAAGATACTTTTTACAGGTCCCATACATGTACATACTAAAATGTGGGATATGCATATTTTAGGGGGGGGGGTTGAGAAGTTAAATCCATAATTTTAGGGATTTTGGTCAGTTACTTAGCCCTTTTTTGATTCATTTACATGGAATTTGGTGCAAAGCACTTTTCTACAAGCAACACACATTGACAAATAAAAATGTTGGACTTCCCCATTTTAGTAATTGTGCCCAACACGCTGTCAACATGCCACAAAAAGCATAATTTTGTTGTTTTTTTTACAATTACTCTCTCGTATTTTGGCCAATTTACATGGGATTTGATACAAAGGTACCTTTTTGCAGATCCCGAGCAGTGATATAAACAGTTTTTGATTTTTCTGGTGTCAAAATTGGCCATGTTGAGATTGTGTGGCGGAGACGTTTCATTTGCCCGCAAAATTTTAGTCTCTCTAATTAATTTTCAATTTCTCCACTAAAGCAAGAATTAGTAAAACTGTCAATGCTAAACAAAACATTTGGATGTGCATATATATATATATATATATATTGTTAAAAAACATGCAAACTTCAGGGCTGCCAGTGACAAAAAAATCTTAAACACTTGGATAAAATAGTGTTTCTCTGCTGTTTCTGCAAGCATTGCGTATTTTTTTAGGAAATATTATTTTAGTGAAGCCAGGGCTAAATATAACAGATCTGACAGGAAAACACAGCAAGTAAGACAAATGTACTCTTTATTTGCCAAGACTATTTCATATGTGCCAGTTGTAGAATATTTTTAAAAGTCAGAAGTGGATGCTGTATTTGATTAAAGATGATACAAGTTTGGAGATATTATAAACATTGTTTAAATTTTAATTTCTACCTTTTTAATTTTTTTTTATCATTGGCTACTTATTTTTTCACAATGTTATGAAAATATTCTCATTAATCTCATGGATTGACTATTCTTAAAAATATTTTACAAGTTACTAAAAATAAACTGATAATCTAACTCAAACTTAAGTAATATTTTAAGCTTGAATGAAAGTTACTATTGCAGTTACAATAGTGGTGGTAATAAAATATTTTGTATTTGTGACAAAGGTACTAAGGCTATCTATTGTTGACACTAATTTTAAACTGCTGACCAGAGAAAAGTCAGCATCACTCTACCACCCACAGCTTAAGTTGCAAGGAATATTTTGTGGTATTGCATGGACTCGATACGGAGCTTCCCAGCTACGAAATGCAGAACTTACTACACCCCGGTGACAATAATATAAGTTATTCCCACATTTTAAGTTCTAGTAATGATCTGTACTTTTGACAAGTCACGTGATCCCTTGCAATGTTGTACAGTTTTCTGTGTCTTTCAGTGTTATTTGGCCATCTCAATGTTTTTGTCTACATATGACAAACTTGCTAGCCCAGTTTCTCAGCCAGATTTGCCAGAGGACCACCACATCCAGGCTTTGGTTGTCACGACCCCCATTATCTCTATAAGGATGAAAAAAAAAGAGTTTGTCATAGTCCATTACAAAGGTGATATGTGCATCTCTCAAATGCCTCGAGGACTAAAATAAATGTTGACTCAGCATAGACAACTCGTAACCCCCGTGGGTGGTTGTGACCCACCGTTTGAGAAACACTGCATTAGTTTATACAAAGTTATTTTGAGAATGTTTTGTACTGTTTTTTTTGTTTTTTAGTGGTAGATATCAAATGAGAATATAAATAAAGGACTGAGTTTGGTTATAAATGACAAGATAGTGGGTGAACCTACTGCTTTACCTACGTGTAAAAAAACGTATGTGAATCACATGAAAAACATAAAGCTACCATATGTGGTATTGCAAGGGATCTTTGAAAATACATTTGCTTTTCACGTAATATATTTAGGAATTGCAGTGGAGAGTGTCTGTTTAAAGTCATTGTATTGATACACTCATTGTTTGATAGGATTTTTACAAATACCCCATGTTAACAATTCAGCGAAACATTATATTCAACGCTATGTGATACATGCCCTCAGTGGCTAAGATTTAACCATTGATACTCTAAGATGGGAAAGGAGATTTAAATAAATATAAAATTAAAATGACATCTAGGTGTATTAGACTAAAAGAGCAAGATTCAAGAAGATCAGCCCCAGAGTCCAGAAGTAAAGGAGTGCCTCATAATTGTAATTTTTGGAAAAAAAGAAGTAAATTATTACTCTCCCTATATGATAGCAAGAGCCATAATATGAACAGAAAGGTGGCTCCAAATCGAAAATACATTAATTACAAAAATCAGATTAATCAATGTCTTTAACTCGAGGAGGCAATGACATTTTAAAGGGCCAGCCCTCTTCTCCCCCCAAGCAATGACCTAGACTAATTCCTTTATGTTGTGTAAAATTGGATCGGGAATATTGTTGTTAATCTTCCACTTTACGATAGGTTTTTCTACTAGCTTGAATTTCTATTTGGGCTGCTGGTACATGGTAAGTCTATCATCACTGTGTCACTTGAACGTCTACTGATGTAAGTAGCTCTTGTTGCTTCTTCGAAATCTGATGTTATTTTGACGTTATATTTTCAACTTAGATCAGACAAAGTTTCGTTGTAATAGTGTTGATTAACTCTTCATGCTGGAAAAGCACCCTGTCTGTAATGGCCGAGCATCTGTTTAATTTCCAAAATTTAGTGTGCATTCATTTCAGTGTTTTTTTGTAACCATAAACTAAAAAAGAAATAAAATTAAACAGTTAACTATTGATCAAAGAGTTTACATAGGAATGATTGTTCATGTTCTTAAAGGAACCATGTTTAACATATGAGCTGGCTAATAGCCCAAATAACAATTCATTGCACACCCCCCTCCTTTTCCCACAGGCTTAGCAGAAAGTTTAAGGGCTTATAATACCAAACATTGAGTTTTGATAGTCATGGTGAAAACAGCTCTACACTTAACAACAAACAGTTATTGCAAAAATACTTTATAAATAGCAATAATGGGGATGGTGGGGTTGTAAATTCCCATTAACATGCCCTTGTTCCAAACTATCATCTCACAAAGTTTGTTTGAGATTGGCCCAGCGACCTAGGAGTAGTTAGACAATGGACAAACAGAGAGACACGAAATTTTTGTGCTTAATATATATATATATATATATATATATACATTAACTAGCTGAGTTACTCGGCGTTGCACAAAGAAAATTTAGATTTGAAATGTATAGATCAGTATTTTTTTCAGCAAGTTATTCAGTAAGTAGACAAAAGCTGTGATGCGATAGATAAAAAAGCATCTAATCAAACAAAGCTTTATTTGAAATTAGATCGTGTTTGAGCTTGTCTTGTTC
>NW_013666715.1:302486-305355 GCF_000517525.1 Limulus polyphemus | reverse complement strand
AATTGATCATCTCAACAAGGAATTGTTTAAAGTTTATTATCCAACAACCCCTTTCACGTTGAATCTAAGTTTCAAATGGACGTCAACTGCCTGTTGTAGAAACTTACAAATGTAGAGGACGACGTTTCGGAAATCTCCGCTTGAAGACGAATGACTTCCGAAACGTCGTCCTTTACATTTGTAAGTTTCTACAACAGGCAGTTGACGTCCATTTGAAACTTAGATTCAACGTGAAAGGGGTTGTTGGATAATAAACTTTAAACAATTCCTTGTTGAGATGATCAATTAACAAATTGTATTTGTATTGTTCCACTTCTCAGTAAAACCCATAAATATGAACAACATATTTTAATGTATCCTTCAATTTCAAGAAATAACACTGAAGTAGTAAACATTAACAATCAGTTTATGTGTTAAAGAATGTGCATGGAAGGAACTTGTTTCCCCTAGATGGCAAACACCTCCTTACACTGTACCCTAGCTAACCGCTAGTTCAATAATAGCCGACCGTAATGTATGAACTAATGACCAGTTGTATGTAACCTTTTTCACTGTGAGTGGCATGAAACTGGTAGACTTGACAATATCTTGAGGCTAGTGAGATGAGGTAACTAACTCACTGAAATGGCAGTGTTTCTTCAATATACTTGTATGATATAAAGGGTCAACTTGTGTTTCCACGGATATTTCATATATTCAAAGTTTGTGATAAAGTCATGTTTAGCATTACTTTGTGTCTATTTGAAAACACTGATAACTCGGTTTGACTTTGATAATTCTTTACTTTATTATAGCTGTACGAGTGTTATGGCGAGTAAATTGGCAGTCAAACTGAAACCAGCTATTGGTGTTTTTATGTGGATATCTCAAAGTTTTCAGAGACCGTGCCAGTATTAAAAAAATGTGAGAAAAGTATTAAATACATTCACAGTTTGCATTCGTAAAAAAATAAAAAGATACGCTACACTCGTGAATAGTACATATAAAATTAATTTTACCTTTTCTTGCGTTATTTATTATTATTATTTATTTCATTTTACTTCTCGTTCTCTTGGGGTTTTTAACGGGCTTCATTGGTTCTGAAAAATTATGTAAACAGGATATACTTTCTTGGCATTTGCACAACTTCCGTCCCCCCTTTTTTTTTTTTTGTTTGGTTATCGTTACAGAGCAGGCACAGTGTCCATGTCAGGAAGTGGACATGTAGAACTTGCCTTGTGATCTGTTGTACTAGTATAGTAAGGGGTGTGTAATTCGTGTCACTAATATACCAATGTCAGTAAAGGAAACCATAACCGATTCAAATTCAACAGAGGGACTTTGCAGGTGTAAGGGCGAAGTTCCCTGTTATTTTACAGAGTAAACTGTCTATGTCAGTTATTTTGGTGTAAAGTTAATAGTTTAGAGAAAAACTATTAATCACCAAGGGTGTTCGAAGATTAGCAACCATCCTTCACCCTGCTTGAGGTTAAAGATTAGAAGTTCGTAAAGTGGTCATCGTTCTAATGGGCCAGCCCCCAGTGGCACATCGGTATGTCTGCGGACTTACAACGCTAGAATCCGGGTTTCGATACTCGTGGTGGGCCGAGCTCAGATAGCCCATTGTATAGCTTTGTGCTTGATTACAAACAAACAAACTATTGGGCCAATTGGGTGAAAAATGAATTAAAAGAAGAAGAGAGAGAAAAAAATATTATATACATACACATTTATATACATCATGCACTGGTAGTAATATTGAGGCAAGTGGTCGAAGGCGTAGCAGAGGCAGGTTGTTACTGCAGAAGAAACAAGTCGAGGACGATTGTTGACAATGTAATGAAATAAACCGAGTAAACTGTCACCTCTCACTTCATTTATTTTTTTATGCCAAATGTCATGACAACCTAGGATCAAAGATAATGCCAACCTTTAGAAAACTGACTAATGTGTGACCTTCTTTAGGTGTCATCGCACATGAAATGTCAATACTAAACTGGTTTCTCTTGTTGATGAAGTTTATAAACTATTTTGAGTTGGATATATTTTTAAGCTTTTTTGTTGTTTTTTTTTTCCAAATAAAGAGGACTGCTCGCAATTCCAGTTTCATGTTTTTAATGAAAATGGCCATTTGCTTGTTAGTTACCATTTCAGAAAATACGATATTTCAACGGCAAAAGCAAAATGCTATAATGATTGATCGAAATTCGGTTGATGTCGGATAGCATCAACAGTTGAGCTAAACAAAAGACTATGGTAAAAGTGATTACTACAGCTTGAACAAGGAAATGAATGGATATATATTAAAGTTATGGAAAGTCAAAGAATTAAAAAAGCTACATATATGCACTTTTTTCCCCCACTTCGACTTTAGTCTCAGCGAATTAGGGGTTGGCCGATAATTGTTGTAAGCCAAGAAAGATTTAACGCGGGTGGCTAGCCTAGTCAGCTACCATATAGGACGAGCGTGTTCGGTGGCGGGGATTCGAACCTGCGACCTTTAGATTGCGAATCGAGAGTTGTCTTAACCACCAGTCTGCATGTATTTGTATACATACTAATATCACAACGATAAAAACCCTATAACCCAAGCGCTTTTGAAAGGTGGAAATTTCTTCTTCAGAGGTAAAAGCGCTCGTGTTATAGGATTTTTATCGTTTTATGTTAAGACTTATTGAACCTACGTTTTTTGTAACATCATGAACAAGTTTGACCTTTATATGAAAAGAAAATCATCATATTTTATGTGGCAAGATAATCCATTATCTCTCTTGCACGATTTTATTTACACATCATATTGGGCCCGGCATGGCCAAGGTGGTTAGGACACTCGACTCGCAATCTGCGGGTTCCCATCCCCATCCCACCAAACATGCTCGCCCTTTCAGCC
>NW_013666715.1:291617-302392 GCF_000517525.1 Limulus polyphemus | reverse complement strand
AAGAGTAGCCCAAGAGTTGGCGGTGGGTGGTGATGACTAGCTGCCTTCCCTCTAGTCTTACACTGCTAAATTAGGGACGGCTAGCGCAGATAGCCCTCGTGTAGCTTTGCGCGAAATTCAAAAAACAAACACATCATATTATATACTGAACAAATCAAATATACACTAAAACTAAGTTGTATGTGATCAACAGTTGTCAACGAAACACAATAGCTTGTTTGTCACCATTGGATATTTGGTGTATTAATCGAAACAATGGTATTTACAGACTGTTAGATGAACAAATCTTATTTGCACAATTATTAACGTCACATTACCATATGAAAGTGATTTTTGACCGGCCAATTATGGAAGTGTCCGTGTGTGGTTTGACTTAGAACTGAATTTCATTGGTCACAATACACTAATATTTATTGGGGGATGACTACTGAAAAATCCACCCCCCTTACGTTTCTAAACAAATCAAAGTGCTAGTCAGAGGTTTATCTCTCGGGCTTTATACTTTACGTCCTTTTACTGTTATTACATGATATTTACATCAAACGTGCAACTTGTGTCAGTGCGAGTTTTATCCCTTACATCGTTTTTCTGTTATTACATAACCCGTACATTATACGTGCAACTTGTGTCAGTGTGAGCTTTACCCCTTTCGTCCTTTTACTGGTATTACAGATGCTCTGTTCTACCAAAATAACAATATACTGAATTACAGATGTTCTGTTCTACCGATAATATATCAAGTTACAGATGCTCTGTTCTACCAAAATAACAATATACTGAATTACAGATGCTCTGTTCTACCAAAATAACAATTTACCGAATTACAGATGTTTTGCTCTACCACTTACTGTGTTTTATTTGTATTTAAACACAAAGCTACACAATGGGCTGTCTACGCTGTGCTTACCACGGGTATCGAGGCCTGGATTTTAGCGTCATAAGCCCCAGACTTGCCTCTGTGTCACTAGATGGAGATGGGGGTTTATTGTGTTAAATATAATCTGCTCTATCAAATCAGTAGTAATATAAGGTATCATGGATGCTCTGCTCTACCAGACAACAGTGTATTGAATTGTAGATATTCTGAAGTGTCAAGTGAATTGAGTTGGCTGAGTGGGTAGTATGCCAGGCTGCGAGAGTATTATAACTGTAATAGACACCACTGCTTTCAGTTTAGAGTAGGATATGGGTGGTGTTGTACTGTTGCTTACCTGAACGACACCTTATACATCCAATATTTTAAACGTCTAGGTCGGAGACCTCTATTGTTCAGGTATTAATCGCCCTAATTTTGAGCTGTAGACCAGCGGAAATACAAAGTACAATCAGTCGACGGTGCCCGTCACCTGAATCAGCTGCTGTTACATGAATAGTGAGATTGACCAGCACTATTATAAAGGACTCAAAGCTGAAAGTAGGACGTGCGTCTGGTAGCATCACGCCTTCGGATCCTTTGTCCGGTATGCTAGAGTCTAGCTTGGGACTAGGGTGCTGCTGAACGGTTTCCCCTTCCCCCGATCTGTAATTCTAAATTACAGATAGCTATGATTGAACTTCAGGGGGGTATCTGATGTGGGCATGAGATAGATTTTAGGGTGAAGTTACCAACATCAAGTAAAAATATATTGAATTACAGATGTTGAGTACCTTAATTAAATAAAGATGTTGAATAAATGATGTTCTGCCTGCCCAATCCGGTAGCTGCAGCACAGATAGAGCACCCCATTGAGGAATCATTGAGATGTTCTGCCTATCCAATCCGGTAGCTGCAGCACAGATAGAGCACCCCATTGAGGAATCATTGATCAAGAGTTTTTTTCTTTGTCCAGCTTGTGAAAAGAAATTTAGTATACCTCTTTTCTTCCGGAATGACCACAAAACTCATGACGAGGACTTTACAAGCCTCTCAGTTTCACCCCAGATTCCAGAAGATTATTCTTAATATCTTTTTCATATTTATATTTAACAATCCTTCCTTTCCTTTTTAGGTACACAGCTTGGGCACTGTCAGATAGAGTATTCAGTGAAAGTGAGTTTCCTCGGGGTATTCTCGTTTCTTCCTACAGCAAGGTCCTTTGGCATAGGATTTATAGACACCAGTCATCCTGAACAGTTGTTAAATTTGGTTGTCGAAAATCGCATGCATACAACGTTCACCCTGCAGACTTTACCTCTGCCAACTTATTTAACTTACTAAACTTATTAATTTTATCTTTAACACCGGTTGAAAATTGTTAATTCCTCTATCTCAGACATAAATTTTAAATTATTCTAAGTTTTAAAACCTTACTCGAATGAATACAAAAACAGTCTTATTTTGTTGCTGTATAAAATTAACACAAGCGTGGCGGAGTAAGATATCGGCATCCCCGAATACCTCTGTTGGTAAAAATCAGTGATTTTTTTCCTTTCTGATCTTTCAAATAAATAAGAAATAACTAACATTTATCCTGGTTTAGCAATATTTTGGGAACAGTATATAACTTTAAAATATCATTTAAAACGTTAAATTGTCACGGTCACTGTGTTCCAAAAACAGTTATATACACTATGATAATTACAAAAGATTTAGTTATTTTAGTTTGATAAAAATATATGGCTGACTCACAAAAATACCAATTCAAGCTCAAAAGTGCTTGAACACATCGATATTATCGTAAACAGAAGAACTCTGAGAATACAGATATATGATAATTGGAATGACAATTTTTTCTTTCAGATATACTGCGCCATTTTTGAACTGATAAACTAAAGGAAGTCACTTGGTCCAGTAGTTCTCAATCTCTTCGATACTAGAGATCACCTCACTGCCTCCATAAACTGTCAGGGCACAACCTTTGAATATTCTGTCAGTGTTTTTCTTTTAATCTTACAAACTGGCAAGGTGACTGTGACCACCGGTGGTTGAGAAACAGTGACTTAGTCAACAGCACCTATTGCCAACTCTTGAGCTACATTAATCGAGAAATAGGATTTGATTGTCATTCTTATAACGTACCCATGGCCATAAAGTGTGGAGCGCAATTTTGTAAAAACGGGACACAAACTGTAGAACTTGGGATTAATAGTCCGGGACCCTAACCATCGGGCCACGCTCGGCCCAATTACAATATAGAATAAACCTCTCTTGTCTAGAAAAAAAATGTTAACACAGAAGCTCCCCCCGGTAAATCTGAGGTCCTATAACACTAAAAATCAGATATCTATACCCCTGGTGAGTGCAGCACAGATTGTTTATTGTGTAGTTTTGTGCTTAACAACAAATTAAGTGTATTGCAAAGTTGAATTGAGAAAGAATAAACTAGTTTTATTTAAGAAAAGACTTGTATCGCTGAAGTTTCATCGGAAATAAATTATACTGAAAATTAACAAACGAACACAGAGACGTAACAGTAAAAATGACTTGTATGAGACCTGGAGAAAAACGATTGTCTATTTACCACAACGGGAGGAGTAAGATCAAAGAAATCCACAATCACAAATGTTAAGGCAGTTACACATAGTATTTAGTGGTGTATCCAGAAAAACACTGTGTTGGGTTATTTGATCTCAAATATGTTTAAGTTGAGTGAATGTTGGCTTTGCTGGATACTTGGTGCTGTCAGCTGAAATTTGTAATATCCACAAATTTCTCTAACAATAACAGACATAAGCAACAATGGCACATTTGAAAATCCAATGTTATAAAAAGGAAAGGAAGATTTAGCCAAACAAACTATAGAGTAATATTTTTAGTTCATGCAATTGTGCCTAATTATAGCTATCTTATAGGTGAAGATAATACATTTATAGAATGGATCATGAACCACAGTAGTAGTTTATCATAGGGATTGCCCATTTATTTTTCTTTATTATTATTTAATATTGTACTGCCAGCCTACAGCAAAAATGGCTGTGAGTATTCTAATCAAACCTGGGCAATATTATTAAGTGCATCATTGTGCATTGTGTAGGGTAGTTTTTAAGTTTATTTGACTACCTAGCAAATAACACTGGCTGTATAACTGTTGACACCCAATCATTTTAATGTAGTCTGTGGTTTATATGGATCCTCATAACCTACTATATGCATGCAGGATGTGGACATAATTTAATGTTAATATGGCAGGCATGACACATGTACCATGGTGAATTTCAACTTATTATTGCAACTGTATTTAAATCACATATAATTTGTTTATGTATAGGGTTCCTGCCCTTTTGAACACAATGCTACTGACAGGATCACATTTTTTTTTTTTACCACTGCATGTTCAATTTTAGCCACTTTACACAAATGTTTAGGCTGTCTCATATAATAGAAATCTTTAAGCCATTGTTTAAAACATAGCACCAAGCTCAGTTTTGAGCATTGGATCGACAATCATGGTAAGTGTTGCATTACAGCTAATGCTGCCTGATTGTGAATTTTATAGATACTGCAAATAGAGTAGCCATCCTCAAAGATGACTATAAGGAATGACAAGAATCATGCAAGAAGGAGGTTGTGAAAATGATGGCAATTCTAGGCATAAGTGAGTCAGAAATTTTATAGTTATATATTTTATTTAGATAATATTTAGTTTCAAATAAAGTATGCAGCAGGGACAGCCCACCAGAGCTTAGGGTCATCACAGTGGAAGAGGGTTGTAGAAGTGTCACAACCCAAAATATAATCAACTTAGTCAACTAAGTTAATGAATGAATGAAAACTATATCAAGTAATTTTCCAATGCACATAATGAACCACATACAGAAAATTTACTGTATTACTCACCACTAGATTTACATTTTTGAACTTGGAACTCTTTCCTGTCATTTCACTATAATCCCCCTTCCCCTTTCTAAAGCACTATTATTTATGCGTGTGTGAAAAATGTAATCAGTGATAGTGCATGAAACAACAAATGTTTGAGTTTTGTAAGTAAGTCATAATCTGTTCTTTCTGTAATGTTAGTTTCATTAACAGTATTGGTTAAAATGTTTAACATATGTACAGCTATGGTCAAATTTTTTGCATCACCCTAGAATTATTTAATGTGGAGTCATAGAGTCAAATAAAAAACCTGCTGATAATGTCATGTTTAAAGGTTGCATGGAGAATCTAAAGGATAACCCAACCTTTTAGTGGCTCGTTGAATTCATGCCCGATATTTATGATATTTTCTAGTCTTTTGGTTAAATAACATTAAATAAAATATATATAAATAATGTTACACAATTCTTTTCATATTTTTAAAATTCTAGGCTGTATTTATCTTTATTATGATGTTTAGTTTAGTATAAGGAGTGAGAACTAACTCCAATCTTGTAATCTGGCTGAATCTCATGAGATATTGGGATTATGGCCAAAAATACTGCTAACAGAAAGGGTAACAAACTGTTAGATTAATGAATTCTAATCATTATAAGCTTTTGATTTATGACATTGCATGTACTCATTATACTAAACAAGGATATAAAATTTAGCTATGTTAATTACTGGGTTAATTTTTATTTCTGAACTTGAATAACTTGCTTTGACCAAAAGTTATTGATAATTATAAATTTTCATATTACAGAAGAAAACAAGGTTATCCACCAGTTAGTTACGAATAATGTACCAATTTTATTTATCTTTTAACAATGGTCGCTAGCACTATATAATACCCTAAAAACTCGGCCCACGAAATGATCCAGCTGGTGAAAGTAATAAGCATGTTGCTAAAATATGACATTGTCAGGAAAAAAGAACTAGCAACTAAGATGTGTAAATGGATAAAATATTTTATTTCCAATAATAACACTCCACGAATTCACTCTGCACTTAAGGAATTTTAAAAGTTTCAACCTTTTGCAGAATAACTCTGAAAATGTGTTATATAGCACATTTGTGTTCATTAATTACTCTTTTCCAAATCAGTGGTATTGTCCAAGTAACTTAATCTGTCAGGCAGTTAGTAAGTAAAATTCAGTTACATTAAGGTCAAGTTGGACTGTGGTGTACTATACAACACAATTGTATTCTATGGCCAAGGCCACAGATTAGCAAATCAATATTCTAGAGAGCCAGATTATAGTAAATAATTTAAAAGATAACTTGTTTTTTCAAGATTTTTTAAAGGCAACCATCTGTAAATCAACATACAAAACACATTTATTAAAATGACATTATCTCAGTACTGGATTAAAGCATAGGCCAACTAGGCCCTAGCCATACACGGGTCCTGCTGGCCACCCAAGTAAAAAAATTATGGTTCATAGAACTAGCAGAATAGAGGCAAGAGTGAGTTATTATTATTCCCAAATATTACCTGGGCCTAAGGCCTCACTAAACCTTAATCCAACCCTGAGTTACCTGCATACAGTCAATAAACTGACAAGAAATTGACATTATAAAAAAAAATTTTTTTCAAGGACAACTACTACATCTCTTAGCTCTCTGGCAGGTGACACATGATTTTCGATTGCTTCATATTCTACTTTAAATTAATATCAAGATTTCTTATTTTCTTCTTCAACAGGTTCATACCCTTCATTCTGTATCTTATCCTTGAATTGGAGATACTGTCTTTTCCTATCAAAATGCTTGACCTGAAATGAGCAAAAGCATATTTTTATAACTTTTGTTTGAAACAACAGTGAGTGAAACCTTGCATTAAAAATATAATAGTAATACAATTGCTGCTAAATAGTAATTACTTCTGATCAGAGTAAGCTACATACTTAGAGTGAAACTATAAATCAATTTGGCCTTCAATATAGATAATTAAAACCAAACACTACTTATTTTCAGCTAATATTGTTCAGTAATAGTTTTACATCACTAAAGTGAAAGTTTGATGCTTGGTAACTCACAGTAGTTTAGAAATAACAATTTGCAAAGTATTACTGTGTTAAAAAACTTCTTTCCAAGTCTTTAGGAAATTATCAATATGGCTAAGTTAGTATTTGAACATTAAACAAATAAAAGCAATGATAGAAAGCTTAATATGTCATTTCTACCTGAAGGATATTTTTATAAATAAGTTTATTTACATTAAGTACTTTCTCTCTCTTTTTTTTTTAAGTGGGTCATATAATGATGTAATCTGTGGGTACTTGAAAGTCATAAAATAAAACTGCTGAATCTGAATAAGATATATGAAAACAATTCTTCAGAATCAATCCAAGTCAGTCTGCCAAAGTTAAACATTTTTTTGTACAAATAAAATAGAACTTTCAGCGATTCCTAAAACAGTTTGCTGGAAGCTTTCTAAATATAAGAACAGTCAATCACAAATTGTGATATGATAGATGTTACTTCTAAGTTATGAGGTTTTCCATCTTAAAATGCAAGAAGAATCTCAAAATACATTTTTCTTTTACAGTTTTTACAACATGTATAATAAAAAAAAAAGTTGTTTAATTAGAGAAATATTTGTTGTCATGCCAGCCATCATACTTTTAATCTTACATAAACTTCTTAACACAAGCTTTTCAAATTATTTTCTGTCTGTGAACTAACTACTACTGTCTTATTATGCCAAAAATATTCCAAATGTGCACTTGTTTTATTGGTGTTTTTGCTGATACCTGTAAATGTTTTAAAGGTTTCTCTGATTATTGGAGTTACTATCGTATCACTAAAGTGTGTAATCATAATATCAAAATAAGTGTCTTATAACTAGGGTTTCCTATCTTCATATGAACTTAGAAGGAGAGTGATGAAAGTGCACATTGTGTGACATTACTGCATAATCAGTTTTTCCTTCCCTTCACAAACCCAAAAAATGCTTTTCCTCTGGCATAAGGCTTCTGAAAATCTTTCAGTTGAAAATGTATTTTGTGATGGCAAACATTTAAGACTCCTCACTCATCTGTCAAAAAACTGAAAATGAAAAGTAAGTAACTACCATTATAAAATATTTTACTTAACTAGAAGTACATTTAACTTACCCACTGGCTTGGACATTCTGTTTCATACAGCTTTCTATATGCCTTACATTTAGTTGCATCATCATTATTCTTATCCAGACATTCCCAGTACTTATCCCTCATGTCCCAACATCGCTGACGTTGCTCTTTGTTTGGGAATGACATTGCTGAGACTGAAAAAAATGAAATAATTTTCTTCATTTCCATATACACAAGAATATATATACTAATAAAACGTTATTTATGTCTCCACAAAGAGACATACTGTTTCTTCTTCTTCCAAACACTTTTGAACTGACTGCCATTCCTTCATTTATTTTGGTGGATTGACTTGAAACTTTGTAGGGTTATACCTAGGTTCAATACACCTACACACTCCTTGATAGATTGTTTAGGCAGAGTATTCATGATAAAACTTAGTTGAATAAACGGAAAATGCCTGTCGTAGAAACACAAGTGCAGAGGACGACATTTCAAAAATCTTCTGCCTGAAGAAGAAAGGTGGAAGACTTTTGAAACATCGTCCTCTGCACTTGTGTTTCTATAACAGGCAGCTGCCAGCCATTCAACTAAGTTTCAACACCTAGACATCTTTTTATTTTTTTTATTTAGGCTTTAATGACTTTTATTGAGTCAAAGATCAAACAAACCAAAAAATGTACGTTTTGGGCTCCTGTGCAGTCCTATTTACAATAACCAAGGTGAAAATTGGCATAAATATAAATGTTCATGTGCCTAACACACTGACATAGACAAAAAGTTGGGTTTTCTCATTTTGAGTCTTTTTAGGGGGTAAGAGCTCATATTTTGAGGAGTTTTTGTCAATTACTTGGCCATATTCTGACCAATTGACATGGAGTTTGGTACAAAGGTACTTTTCTACTGGTGCCCCACATTAACAAACAAAAATGGTCCACCATTTTTAGTAATTATAGGGGAGTCAAGATGCCACAAATAAGCATAATGCTAGGTTTTTTGACAATTAATCTGCTGTATTTCAACCAATTTCCATGAGATTTGGTACAAAGAATCATTTTTTTACAGGTCCCATACATGTACTTACAAAAATGTGGGATTATGCCAATTTTTTACTCTTTACTCAGTATTATATTTTTTTAATACCCATAAACTGTATCTAATTTAATTACTAACAATACAATCTATAAAATAAGTTTCAAAACCACATTACACATATAAGAAAGGATTATTTTTTATGTATAAAAAATATACATATATGTCCACAACCAAAATATTTTTCCAAAAATGCAACTCTAATAATAACTTTTATATTTGGATTCTAAAAGGTTATGCAGAAAAAATGGAACAAGATAATGTGAGGAATGACAAAGTATTACATGTACATGTTCTCATTCCATGGCAGTCAAAAGCACTCAACATTTACTAAATAATGGCGGACACTACATATTCAAGAAGATGCATTCCAAACTAATACAAAGCACTCTACATTTGCTACATAATAACAGACAATGCATATTCTAGAAGATGTAATACATAATACAAAACACACTACACCTAATAGGTAATGACAGACTATGCATATTCCATAAGAAGCACATCATGCTAATACAAAGCACACTTCATTTACAATATAATGCTAGACACTGCATATTCCAAAAGTTTCACTCGATGCAAATACAAAGCATTACATTCACTACATAATGCTAGACAATACATATTCCAAAAAGTGCATCTTATACAGGTTTAAGTGCATATTTATTTCTTGGACTTATATAATCCCTAGGTATTAATAATAAGTATCAAAACTGTTTTTTTTTTATTTTTACTAAGTTACATGCTTCAACTAGAACAAGTTATGGGCTTTTAATCTTAAATATACCATACAAAATCTTTTACTTGTTTATGAACATGTCCCCTTTTAAAGTATATTTGCAAAATACAAGAAAACAATGATATAGTCAATTCAATAGTCTTTAAAATAATGTATTATTTCTACCAGTTATGTCTAGATAGATGAAATTAGTTTTGGCTCAAAATTCATCTTCATAACACAAAAGTTATAAACATATTATAACAATTAAAGTTTTATAAAATGGTTTTGAACATCTAAGAATACAGCAAGTGTTAACAATATATTTGCAATCAGTCATTAACTATGTTTTCAACAGCTAAAATAAATTCAGTACACTTCACATTTTCTGTAGTTTATTGAAGACAATTATCATAGTTAATTTCTAGTACTTACAAGTTTAATAATACTTCCTAGGCTCTGAATGCTTCAAGCTTTAATGTCCTTCCTATGATCCTCAACTACCAGAAAAAACTAAAAGTACAATCAATGGAATGATTTAGAGCAAGTAATCATAAATCTTACAGCACTGAATACACAAGCACATATGAAGTCAGAGGATTTCAGACTACTAACTTATTTGCTGAACCATATGTTAGTATACTAAACATATACACCCAAGCTGACTAGATATAGCCAAGATTTCTACTTTTGAATGTTTATCATCTCACACACTCTCATACACCACCTGATAAAATGACATGCTTTATACTTCTTTTACCATGGTTAACACAAGTGGTTTATTTTTGGTTTCAAGTGAATGACATTCTCTTTTTTTAACTGGTCTGATGCCAACAATTCCATTTTGAAACTAACCGAATACTACCCACATTAAAGATTGGCGACTTCCATTTGGTACTTGTGGAAGCAGTCAACTTTTTCTTTTTTTTTTAATTGGAAAGTGTAAGTAGAAGTAAATTTGGGGGTCATGGTCACTACATGGTATAAAATTATATAAAGTTTAACTAAGAACTGTTCTGAATGTTTCACACACACACACACACACACATATATATATATATATATATATATATATATATATATATATATACTATACTATATATATATACTA
>NW_013666715.1:288257-291596 GCF_000517525.1 Limulus polyphemus | reverse complement strand
GACAATGACAACATTGTAAGGTTACGAATTTATAGTAACTAGAAGCACTTCAAATTACGCAATGTTAACACTACTCTGCACGCTATACAGTTTTGGTAGGTTGAATTCAGTATTAGAAATGTGGGAAGTTTGTTGAAGTGATGAATCCATACGCAAATGATATGCAAATGATAACATGTTATTATATGTAATTCTATGTTGCTAATAATTGAATAATTTGACTGTTTAATCAATGTAATGAATTATGTACGAACAGTGATTGCAATGATTAATATCATATAAATGAATCAATTAATCAAAATTAGCATTTACAATTATTACTGATTATTTTACATTTACATTATTTAAATTATTACATTAATTAATATTGACATTTCATTAGTAAATTAGTAAAGTTTACTTATGACATTAAATTCTTAGGTATTTCTAGCTGTGCTGAGAATAATGATTATTGAAGAATGACTAGGATCAATTGGTAGGTTGGAAAAATATTTCGGAAATGACTTATAGTAGGTGAAAGTTATTGTTTTTTCGTTTTCATAACTTGGATCACACATTTAATGTAGATAGGAAACCACTCAATAGCATGACAAAAGAAAGTATATCTAGGCAAGGCAGTGGATAACAATATGCAAGGAGCTTATTGGTACATCAAGGCTGTCCTATCCACTTGAGTAAAAATCAAATCCAGCTATAATCATTTTAATATTTATCAAGCCTTTCCTTTAATATTCTGAAGACAACCTAAATGAGTTCTAACCAGTTACCTATGAAATGGAATTATAACCTCTTTAGATTCATATTCAGTATTTCTGTAGATACAACATGAAATTCTATGGATAGTTTTCATTACTGTTATGACATCTGGGGTTTTTCCAAGCTATTACCAACTTGTGGGTCAACTTCAAACAACCATGACAGGCAAATTGTGTTTAACATTGTCATTTCAGTGCTTTGTACTATATTTATTTTTTGTTGTTGGATTAATTTAAGAACCATGAATACATATACAATTATTTTAGTGTATTTTGTATCTGTAAATGCTACTGCTGCAACTACTTTATTATACTCACAAAGGAAGGTAGAATATTTATATTACCATAACAAAAAACTATTTAGTTTTTTAGCTGATCAAGTTGTTTACACATGCAATGTTTTAAAGTTTCATGCTACTGTAAGTATAATTTTGTAGTGACCTTGTTAAATTCCACATTTATATTTATACAAAAAAAGGATTTTTACCTGTTCCAAAATTATGCTCACAGGCTTTACTGTGTGTTGAAGGTTTGAACTATTTCCTGGAGGTAGCCAATATATAGGCCTCACTTCTGCATCCAATGAGATCCTTAGTTTTCCTTTATGTAACCTAATAGTAACAGTTGAAATTCTATAAAAACCTTGTTTAGAATGTCACCTGACTTATTATGACAACACTAAACTATATAAATATGAACCATTTTTTTAAATTGATTATCTTGATATTAGTGAATACTTATCAAATATTTTACCCCTAAAATGCTAGAAGGTTAAATTACAACTAAGGCTTGTTGTTTGATTTTCAAGAAGGAAGATGAGTACAATGGTACAAATTTGTAACATCAAGTGACAAACTATGTATTTGCTCTACCACTAACAATACACACTGCTTTAAGTACTTATACGTTGGATAGCTCAATAGATGGATTAACCAAAATACCAAGATCATTTTCTTCCTTAACACTAGTACAGTTATTCACATCAAAATTATATGCATAATTTAAATTATGGTAAACCACATGCATTATGTTACAGGAGTTTAAGATAAGTCTATTAAATTCCTGAATGGTAATGGGTTTAAAACTTTTGCTTTTATTTCTTTTCTTCAGGCCAGGGGCAAGTGTGCAACTTACAAGGTCAGCCTTGAACTTGAAGTTCAAGTTGAATGATCAAATATCCCCTTTCGATGACGAGGAACCCACTTTGAGACAAATAATGGTTGGAGACGGCTTGAATGGGTAATGAAGAAAAACTTTAATACAAGTTTAACATAACAGCAAATGTACAATGTTTCGACAAGGTTTTGTCATCATCAGGTACCTTCATTACCCATTCAAGCCGTCTCCAACCATTAAATGTCCCCTTGTTCCCAAGTTGTCTTGTATTACTACTAGTAGTAGTACTATTCATAATAGTATTAACTATTATGCTATTTTTTGCGTTTAGCTTACCCACAAACAATGTCTAATCTAATAATGGTAATAGTGGTATAACTTCTAATATAAGTAGTACCGACAATGACAACATTGTAAGGTTACGAATTTATAGTAACTAGAAGCACTTCAAATTACGCAATGTTAACACTACTCTGCACGCTATACAGTATAATATTAAGTTTATCAGACAAAGAATCTTAATTTTTTCCCTTTGTTACTAAGCAAGCTGAGTTCAGACCATATCCAAGACGAATCTCATCAAGACTTAATTTATTAACAATATAAAGATACAAGTTGTACACAACAGTGTATAATTATATATTTTACAGAAATAGCTTATCGGAAGTCAAACTTTGCTTACCTTTCTTACAAATAAAAGCTAAACTTTAAACTAAAAAGTTGATTTATGTTATTCAAGGTAGCATAGATATATGAATCACCTGTGTAGTAATAGTATCTATTTTATTAGATGACTTATCTACGAATTATATTAAAAATAGGCTTCTAACAAGTTAATTTTAACTTTTATCAGTTTACCTATTATTAGTTAAAATATTGGCATTATACACACGACCCTAAAGAAAAGAGCTAGTAGCGTCATCTGTCCATTTTCGCCCTTTCAAATAGTTTCCGAAAAAGAATAAAATCATAACACTAACTTAAATAAGCTAGAATGCAAAAAAATGAAAGAAACACGAACAGTGTTCTTATCCGGACTTTCTAAAGCAAAAATATTTATTTCTGAAGGAAATAACGAAAATCATGCAAACAGTAACTAAATTTTTCACTAATGCTATAGTTTTTAAATAAGTGTCTGAAACTAAGTGGACACACAAAATATTAAAGCTCTAAGAAAAAAAAATCAGTTTCTTAATCTTATGTGTGCGTTATAGTCGTAATATCTAAAATAGTGTTACGTCTCTGTCGTTAGTTAATTTTCCGTAAAAATTATTTCCAAAGAAACTTTAGCGATACAAGTCCTTTCTTAAATAAAACTGGTTTATTCTTTCTGAATAAAACTTTGCAATACACTTAATTTCCACAGGCACGATATAATTCACAACGAACGACTCACGTCTGCAGTTCAATTACATCGTTGCCGTCGGTTCTTGGCGGTCTTATATAGAAGAATACTGTACTATCTAGT
>NW_013666715.1:240044-287257 GCF_000517525.1 Limulus polyphemus | reverse complement strand
CCATTTGTGTACGCTGGCTTTCTTTTAACTGTTGGAGACTTTCTTCTTGTTCTTTTCTCTCTCTCCTCCAACCACTGTTGTAGTCTTTCTTGTTTATTTTGCTGTTCCAGTTGCCACTGTTGCAGGTTTTCTTGCCACTGCTGTTGTTTCATTTCTTGTTTATTTTCTTTTTCCTCCAACAACTGCTGTAATCTCTCTTCTTGTTTCTTTTGCTGTTCTTCTATTGCTGCCATCAAATCTGGTAAGCTGTAGTTTGATTTGCCACATCTCGTTTCCACCTTCTTCCTTTTTTTCGTTTTCCATCCCACTCTCTGACACTAATTTGTTGCTATCTGCTTGTTTGTAATTTTCGGTATAAATTGTTTCCGAGGAACTTCAGCGATACAAGTCTTTATTAATTAAAACTAGTTTATTCTTTCTCGATACAACGTTGTAATACACAAAATTTCCACAGTCAATTTGAACATTCAGCATCAAAAAGATGTCTATGTAATGTAAATCATCTCACTCAAAGATATAATGTCTGTAAGTACCCCAAGTGCAGTAACATCCTCGGAATAATAAGCATTGACGGATAGTGGAAGGGGAAGAACCATAGTAATCTGCAAGTACCTCTACTGTGACCCATAACACAGATGGAGTAAAAATATATATAAATGAGTGAGGAAATGGAGATATCTGTGATACACAAGTGAGGGCTTATGTTGATTTGTTCAGCTCTAACTCCAAAACCCAGCCACTGGGACCTGACATCCATGTGGAGGTAGGATGAGGGATCCCAATCAAGGGCTGAACTGCAATTTGGACAGCTTCCATGTTACATAGTAGGGGATATCATGACATCTACACCAGCAGAACACCACTGCCCTGCTCTCAACTGAAGAGTTTTGTAGTCATTTATATATATATATATAATATTTGTATTTCATTAACACATTCTGAAGGACGTCTCCATGGTCCACCACCCCAGTAGTTTGGAACTGGAAAGTTGTGAGGACTCCAAAACCCCACTAGAAGAAAAGGGCAGAGAAAGCATGGTGGAGAATCCAGAGGAAAAACAACATCTGAGACAGTTCAATGGGTGACCACAAAACCCAATTTTAAAAAGCAGACCATACCAATTTATTCAATACAAAGCATGGCAGGGATGGGCAAAATAATGAAACAAACATATTGCAAAAATAAACCTACAAGTGATCTTGTGGAACACCCCATCTCCACAATGTACAATGTGTGGTCATAGAATTATAATTGTAAAGTCATCATGGCTTTACAGTGCAGCTTTTGATAGTTTAAGTATACCTGGACAGACACTACTCTCAACAGAGCAGGATTCATAAAGAAAGAAGAGGGACATGACCCTGAAACATAAGAGTAATATATACCAAGAAGTAACTTACCCAGTCACACTCTCATAAAAGAGTGAAGGGTGGCAACAGATGGATGACAGTACCCCGACAATAAAGAAATAGCTACCCAGAGGAGAGAATGGGAGATGAAAGTACGAGATGTAGACCTTGTGATCGACATATGAAGTACCTCCAGTGGATGGCAGGGTGGACATGCAGGTAAAAGGGAAATTGCATGATCAGAGTGAAAACACCCGGAAGTGATCATGGGAAGAAGACAGGGAATAAAAAAAGGCCAATCGAATTACAATTCAAACCCAATGGGTAAGGGAGGAAGGAAAAAAATTCACAGACAAAGAAGTGAAGTAAATGGAGGAAAACAGACAAAATCTAGATCATTGGAATATGGGTTCAGCCATTATAGGAGGAAAGTGAGCAATATTTGGAGCAGGTAGGGTGGATCACAGCCCCCAGGGGCCCTCAAAAACTAAATTAATGGTAAGAAGTACAAATTATAAGTTAAACGAAATTAATGGTAAAAAGTATAAATGATAAAGAAAGACGAAAATAAAGTAGTCAATATAGTGTAAAAGTTAAGAAATTGTATAGTGAGTAATGAGTATGTAATATTATGTGTTGAAGATTTTTAACTTAAGTATTGAAGAACCTATAAATACATAAAATAGAACCATGGGTAATCTGAAAGTAACATTAACAGACACTTATTAAGCCTAATTGAACAGGACATTTAACCTAATTATTGATTAACCCGGAAGTAGAACTACAGTTAAACCAAAAATATATACTTGTGAAGCCTAATTGAACAGTGTAGAACAAAGGATATCACTAAGCACTAAAATAAAAACTTAGCCTAACAACAAGTATGTACAATATTGGTACTGAGAGAAGTTTGTGTGGACTCTCTCAAGGGTACCATTTCCATACAAACCAAGTGAATAGGAAGAAGGATAAAAGATAAATAATAACAAAAATGAAATAGACGTGACTGTATAAAATTAAGGAAGTGTGTGGTAACAATAACATATGAATGAGACATGATGTATGGAAGAAAAACAATATAGCTAAATTAATGATTGATATACCAATAAAATGAATTACAAAGTAATCCTAAAATAACAAAGACCATAGTAAGCCTAAGCGAATGGTATAGGAGAACAGATACAACTAAGATTAATTGCTAACCTGAACTTGACTATGAGTATTTATTAACCCATCTAATGAAACTTATGTTATGGAACCCAAATAATTATAGATAATATCATTAACAATAAAATTATTCAAAAACCATAACAGTAGAACGTCTTATCTTTCCAAAGTTGGTGGACTGTTTTTCAAATGTGTTAACCCCAAACTCGATGCGAGGCCCGACGAAAGTTAGTTCATTGGACGATCAATCTCCCGAGGAAGTAAAGCCGAAAATCTTCCCGCGGATTACCATAACCCGAAGCCTGTGTAAAGGTGATAATAAAACATATAACCCCCGAAGCCGAAACATAGAATTCATAATGTAAAATTAATAACCAAACACAAATGTGTTGGCAGAAACAGATTAAGTTTTTTAATGAAATAATAAGTTCCATAGCTGGGTAGAAATATAAAATGATTCCACTTTGAAATAACTCAACAAGTTACAAATATCACTATTGTATTGCTACAACATCGAGGTCACGTGACTAGTATCACGCCACGTCATTCTCGAACTTTCACGTCTTTTGCTTAAATCTCGTGATCTTTCTAGATATAGTGTAGTCTTGTGTATATAACACCGGCAACGAAGCGACGGAGAGACAGTGAGTAATTGAACTGCAGTGAGAGAGTGTGTAATTGAACGGAGTATTGTTGAAGTCGAGCACGTGAGACGTTTGTTATAGAGCGACTGTTGAAATTAAGTGTATCGTAAAGTTGTATTCGGAAAGAATAAACCAGTTTTATTTAAGAAAGGACTTGTGTCGCTAAAGTTTCGTCGGAACAAAGTTACGGAAAATTAATTAACGAACGGAGACGTAACAGTATAACAAAGAATAAACTTATTGAGAGAAATTTACAGAAAAAAATAAACACTTGAAAAGAGCACAATCTGAACTTTATAACACAATACTGCCAAACCAGAAGTGATGATTCAGTGGAGTTGAATACAGAGAGTCACATGTGTCACCTCTTATTAGTGGAGGGTTGTCGCATGGTAATTAGCATGCGAGACTCATTAGAGTCAGTCATTCCAGATAGGTGGGAGTTTCAAAGCATGTGGTGTGCGAAAAAAAAATGTTTTGCATATAGAGGGCAGCACTGCACGAGAATAGTTATTTATGTGAGAGGATGTAATGCACCGTATCGGAAACATTAATTTATTATTCTAACATGAACTGGGTAATCCAAAATAACTATCTTAACGAAAGAGCA
Organism: Limulus polyphemus; assembly: GCF_000517525.1. Lineage (NCBI taxonomy): Eukaryota > Metazoa > Arthropoda > Merostomata > Xiphosura > Limulidae > Limulus > Limulus polyphemus. The sequence goes on along the minus strand of NW_013666715.1, from coordinate 283,487 downwards.
ACAGTATAGCAATAGCGTTTTCGGATTGTGAATCCAATGGTTTACAACTAGGGCCTCGTTGTCGCAAAAACGCGTTTCCTACTTTGGGACCATGGATGCATTATAAGAGTTACGATCAAATCACCTATTCGTGTAGAGTAGACAAAAAGTAGGCAGTGGATAACGTTATTGATGATCTACCTTCCATGTAGCCTATCGTTTCAAAATTAGGAACTCTTGTTCGTAGAGTCCAGTTTTGTAGATTCGCGAGAAATTTTTGAAACAAACAAAAAAATTTTTTTTGTTATAACTTTTAAAATAAGATTTATAAATAATATTCTCTACGTATCTGATACTAATATAACTTTAACAATTTAAGCCTACTTTTGTAGTGATTCGTAAAAAGGTTGCTAATAGGTGGCGATAAAAACACGTGGAATCATCACAGCGTTAATAAACCATACAAGACTAAGTTTAAGTCCCTAAATCGGTAGTTTTACTATGTTGAGTGATAATAAAGAAAATGAAACACAGTCCATTCGAACATTATCTGCTGAACTGAGCAATCTTTCTCGACCAGATGGATCGGCTATTGTAGCTCAAGGTAGAAGTATTATTACAATTAGGCCTAGAAGTAATAGCTCCAATGAATAATTACACTGCAGTGGCTTAGGTCTAGATTTAACAATACCACTTAACATAATGACTTGATATTGGGTGGTACAGAGGTCTTTGTCGCAGTATATATAGTCATTAGTAAATTTATATATTGCAATATAATTTGTAATAAATTGATAATATTCATAGGTTATGTCAATAACTGAGTTGTAATCTTTTCAGCTGGTACCAAATTAAATCATCAAAGGAAAGATAACTTTTATCACATAATTCAGACACTATGAAGCTTTGTAATTTTATATATATTGCTTGAAACTTAATTAAGAGCTTATAAGTGTTGTATTATTAAACAGATTTTGTGATAATATTTGAAATAAGGTTTTGTTTTTTACTGGTTCTTTTATTCCTAACTTGTGTCAGTGTTATTTTGGGTCAGAAATTTGGACATCAAATATTGGTCAATTTACAAACTGTAAGTTTAATTTATTCAGCTTGTGGACGTTCTTAGAAATACTTGTTACAGTGAACAAGATTTATCTTCTATTTCAAGAAAAATAAAATGCATCATTAGTATTTCATACATCATAAAAAAAAAGAAATATGTTTTATTTAATATTAAATTTTAAATATTTTTCATTTTTGGCCTTAGATTGCAATGCAGCTTCCTTCATTAAAATGTTTTCAGTGAATTTTATTCTGTTTCATAAGTAAACAATCTAAAATTATTAGTAATACTATATGTATGTGTTTCTAACTATCTGATTTGAAGATACAGCTATTTATTTAAAGTTAAAAGATGAAAGTTTAATTTTATTAAATTTGGCCCATCTTATTCCAAACTTTATCTTAATTGTTACTTTATAATGTTACATCTGTAGCAATCTTGTTTTGGCAGTATTGTAGGAGACAACATAATTACTCAGCTAACATGTGTATACATTTGTGATAACTTCTAATTCTCAGTTTTTTCTATACAATTCAGTTTTTATATTTACTGAAAAATGACTGTTACAGGTGTAGCAATAATTTGATTCATTCCACTGTGTAACTTTCCTGATAAGGTGAATTATTTATGTGCTTTTGGGACAATGTTATAGATAATAAAGGTTTATAGGCTTCTAAATCATTTCCTGGCTCTTGTTTTATTAATTAGCCCTATGTGCATGGGTAGGAGTCAAAGTGCACATGCTATGATCTTTTACAAAATGCCATTCATCTTGGTATTATGTGTTTGATTTCACAGCTTTCAGCTATTCATTTTACCTTAAATTGGTGATTTAGAGACAGTTCATAGTAGAAGAGAGTAAATACCAGATACAGTATGCAGTGATTCTAAAAAACTGTAGATATGCATCTTGGTGGTACGAGAGGTTATACAAACTGTATAATATAGTATTTTTATTCTTCACATGAACATCACCTTTGCAGTACTACTTATCTGAGTCAGACTGACAATAGCGATTCACAGACATATCTTGAGTACAAGTACTTTTGTAACACATTTGATTTTTTTTTTGTATGCAGCGGATGTGTACATAGTGCTAAGTGTTTACCACATTGGGAATTATTGTCAACATTCCTTTTCAATACTGGGTTGGTCAGTTGGACCTGTCCTGTGCACATTTGTTTAAGAACCTTTGGTTTCTTCTATGTAATGATTTTTGTAATCATATTTGTGGTTCAATCAGTTTATGGCCATTGTATTTACTTTTGGTGAAGCACAGACGTATCTGAGCTATACAAGTAACTGATGAACTTGGAAAATATTTTGCTCTAGATTATACTTGTGGTCAAGAAATTAGATACAGATTCAAGTAGTAGCTGGGTGCTAATCAAAATTCCCAGTTTCTGCTATATCACAGTTAATTTTCAAACCATATAATATTTCATAACATGCCTTGACTCTGTTCTGTGGTCTCAGTGTTCTAATCATTGAAAAATATTTTTGCTGGTTGATAATTATTATCTATAAGTAAAGCAATCACAAGTTATTATTGATATTAATGCAGTTCTCTTTTAGATTGTTATCACCAAAAGTAGACAAATTTTGTATAAGATTGTATGAGCATAGTACAGTTTTTAAAAATTAAATCTTAGAATAGTTGTGTCAGGAACAGTTTGTAAGAGTTTGCCATAAAAAAAGTCAAAAAAAAAGTCTAGTTGCTAGAGCTCTTTCAATATATTTAATGGATTGTGATAAATTATTTTGTAGTGTGAATTAATTATTTGGAAAATAATTGGAGAAGTAACATGTTTTTTTCAGGAATTAGAAATAATTTTATTTTGTATTTTTCATATGATTCTGATTCTGTAAACAAACCTCAACAAACAGGAAACAATCTTTTCTTAAACTCCTGTAAAGTTGTGGCCTTTACCATACTAGATGGTAATTTGCTCCACAGATTTATCACCCTGCTAGAGAAATAAAACTATTTCAAGTGGAGGTGTGTCTGACCTTTCTTTGTACAGCAAGTAAATGGTTGATGTGGCTTATCCAGTACAGTACTGGATGAAGGGATGGTTCAGTATTTAGAGCTTTATGAAACAATTAAGGATATTTTTATTTCAAAATTTTCTTTTATTTTTGTAGGTGACACAGTTGTGCAGTCAGCTGTATATGGACCAGTTGAAGTTCGTCCAAATAAAGAATTACCAGACAAAGCATATTTTGACATTGTTTATAAACCACTAACAGGTTTGCCAGGTAATATTTGAAGAGGATAGTGAATGAATAATGGTCCTGGTATAAAATTTTTCAACCTTTCATGATTGTAAGATAAAAAGTAGCTACACTATCTTTGCTACAATTTGACTTAACATAATCGGATAAATTGGAGTACAAAAATTACTCTATGCTTGTAACACATGTATGTAGTGACAATTCATAATCAAATAATTTGTTCTATAGCTAATTTTCTTTAATATTATGAATATTTTTGTTAATAATAATTTAGAATTATCTTGTTTGTATTATCACAAGATTGTTTCACCATATTCCTGAACAGGTTGTCCAGAGAAGCTTCGGGAGCGAGTTATTCGAAACACACTAGAGGCAACATTATTGGTTAATCTTCATCCACGGAAATCTATAAATCTTATTTTACAAGAAATGCAGAATGATGGAGGAGTATCCTTGTGGGTTAAGAGAAAGTTTTAAGAAAATTTCAGTTACATTTGTTTGCTTCTCACCTTTTGTTTAAGCTACAGGAGAGAAAGCATAAGTCAGTGTTACAGTGTCCCAAGTAACATGTTAATCACACACAAAAAATTAAACAAAAATATAATCAATATTGGAGTTAATCCCTCCAAGTACTGCTGAGTTCCCTATCTATTTTATATTCAGAATGAATGATTTCATTTTATTACACTGAGTGTTGTAACAGGGAAAAACATGAAACTACTCAGTATGATAGAGTATAAGGATTTCACTGGTACTGAATGGTATAAAAGAAGTTGGTAATTTCAGGGTTAAAATTCAATGGTACTTTGATTTTTTTAGAAGGATGACTAAGATTCAGTAGTTTCCAACTGTGATTAGGATTAAGTTACTCATAAGTGCAAAAGACATTTTTACTGATAGTAAAGTCTTGTTACATTTGGTAGATAGGGAAAAAAGTATATAATAAGCAAATATTTACCTATGGAGTATCAGTATTTGGAATATTATATTTAATTGTTACTGTTGTTTTTAAACATCTATTTCTGAAGAAAAAAGAACTGTGAGAGGTATCTGTGTTTATTATTTTACAGTTTTACTTCTTGACTTATCAAAGATGTATATCTTATATCTTTGATCAATGTTAAATGTTTGGAGGTCTTATCAAGATGTGTTCTTTTATAGGAGTAATTAGTCAACTAATGGTGGAATTCAATATTACTTCCAGCATTCCTCAACACATCTTAACTAAATATAATGTCATTGTGACAACTGCAGTATAGTTAATAGGGCAGAGGATGAGTAGCATTTGAAGATTTACAAGTATTGTAATTGAAACTGAGCTATCATTATGCAAAATTCAGCTTTCTCACTTCTTAAGTTGAGCTCATTCATGCATACTGCTAATATGTTTTGTTTATGCATTCTTTCTAATGATTCAGCACTTACTTGTTGTATGTATATATATAAAAAAAAACATGCAGATTTTTTTTTTAATCCAAGTGTTAATAAAGAGCCATGTGGCTCATCCTAACTATCCTATTTCATCCAGCTAACATCTTCCAAACTATATAAAAACATCTTTTTCTAAATCCAACCCTGGTTTATCTAACACTCATTCCATTTTTTCTTTAGCTCTTTTAGTTTTGCTGCTTTACCATACTTAAAGACAAACTACTACATAAGCTTGTTGTCCTATTAGAAAAGTAACACTGCTTTAACAGGGTTTTTATTTTTATGGAACATCATCTGGATTTATTTGATTCTAAACATCTAACAACAGTGAAAATCTCAATCATGTCCTCTTATTCTCTTCTCTTCCCCAGCAACAAAATGTGAAGAAATTTCAACCTATTCCAAATGATAACCCATTCTGGTAACTCTTCTTTGAACTCATTCCAACAACTCAACATCTTTTCCTGAATTAACTGAGTAAGAAGTATTTCAGGCAGTCTGACGAGCCCTAGTATTGGGTGAATAGTATTGTTGATGGTGGATATGACAGATAAAGTTTGGTTGCCATGTTACAGTGTATTCTCCTTTGCTTTCACTCATGGGTTCTTAAAATTATTAATTTTCTCCCATGGCCACTGTTATTTTTATGAATGATAGTAAAGTTAATTTGAATAGAATAAAAAATAATAATAAATGAAATAAATAACTGGCATTAAAGTTAAAAATAAAATTAATATTGTGTTATCAATTGCTACCATAAAAATGTGATTAGTAAATAATTTAACCCTTTCCCCATGTAATTCGATTTCACGGTTATTTTCCTATCATTGTCATTTCTTCATCAAGAAACATTGTAAATTAGCAGTATATTTTGTTGTATTACTATAAGTTGTGATATATATGACACACATTGCATACCTTGACATTATGGCATCAATAACTTAACTAAATTATAATAAAAACACAGAGAAAATATGACAATCAGCTGATATCTCTGTGCATGGATGCATCACGTTGTCTGCCAGCTGGGGCTTCATCAGAGAGATTGGTTGTACTTGTGTTTCCCACTCATGCTTACAGATGTCAGCACACTTGGTGTCTAGTGGTTGATTCAAGCTCATGGAAGATTGTCACTTTTATGCTGTAGAGGGTAAAAATTTTTTGACAACGTTGAAGAAAAGTCAATCTTTGCTGTTAAAGACAATTAATCATCCATTGACCATAGCTGCTTTCTGTGGTGAAAGGTTTAAATATAAATTGATAATAATTACAATTCACTTGTTTAATGATGTTAATATCATAATATTTCTTCTTCATAAAAATTGATGGTACATATAGTGCCTAGACCAGTGTTTCACAAAGTGTGTTATGCGTACCTCTGGTGGTACAAGAAATAATTTTGTGTGGTATGCAGACGACTTTTTTATTTTAATAGTTATATATTTATTTTAATGTGCATTAAAACGAAATTCAAAGAAAACATATTTTAACATGGTTATTACATTATTTGCCAACAATTAAACATTGGCTTTATTCAGAGGGCATGTGCGTCATCTGGTCCACGTTGTTATAACAATGTCATTTTGAGATGAGAAACATATTGTTTTGAAATGAATATGGTAAGTGATACTGGTTTTCCATTTATCCCAGTGTTATGAAATTTCCTTTTAAAATTAATTTATTTTAATAAAAAATGAGTCGATTTAAAGAAAAATATTAAGTAAAACGCAAGTAATAGTACAGGTGGTACATAGATATGGCAAAAATCGTGAAGGTGGTATGCGAATGACTGAAGTTTGGGAAGCGCTGGTCTAGACCATCATAACTGTTCTTATAGCCACTGTCTCAATGAACCCTGTGGGTGAAAGGCCTCATTGGCAGACGTAGTGTGTGTGTCGTTGAGATATTACTACATTCTCATGGATTCTTAGAATATTAAAGTCATAAAATTCAACATCTTTCCTTAACAAAAACATCCCTAGCTTCTAGCATGCTGTATCAACAGTGCCTGTATGGCTTTGATGGATGCAGGTTTAGCGATGAAGTGTTTAGTAGCTGCTCTAAATGCTGTTATTACAACAGAGGGAGACGTTCTACTTGATCCAAGTCTAAAACAGGAAGAGGTAAAATATATCATTCTACAAATATATATTGCAAGATAATGATGTAATAATTAGAAATAGAGATGATGTACATTGGTGGAGGCTGTAAGACAGTCATGGGAACTATAATCAGGTTTTTTACAGGTTGAATGAAGAATTTTTTCAAGAAATATGATGGTAACTGTGTGTTATCGAAAGTAAGTCAGCTATAACTACTAATAAAGATTTTGCATTTTGTTGTGTCAACAAATGTTGGTTTTAGTGTTTTTTACATTTAATATAGTAGCACAATGTCCCTGAAAAGAAATTAAAAAACGTGTTCTTTGTTAGATGTTTTGTTAGCTATAGCATTTACCAAATAAAGATGAATACAGTTGACAAAACACAACATTTTATTCACAAGGTTCAAATGTTTCAGAATACACTTATTCCACCTTCAGGGAAATCTGAATATAGTGTTAAAAATATATTTATTAACTCCAACTATAGTATCATCAACCATTAGTTACTTAGTTATTGAGTAAAAGTGGTAAATGGAAGAATAAAAATAAATAAAAATGGACATATTGTGGAACAGTTGAGTTTTACATGTGTAATTAACTAGTGATTAATGATACTATAGTTGTAGTTAATATATATATTTGTAACACTATTTTTAGATTCTGCTGAAGATGGAATAAATGTATTCCAAATTTAGGTGTTGTTTTTCATCAACAATCTTCATCTTCATTATTAGACTTTATTTTCCCCATGATGAATCCATTGTCAAATATGCTCTAACTTCTCACAAAATATGTTCTTGCTTTTACAGAGTAAGTTAAGTCAAAATTTTCCAAGATATATTGTAATAATAATCACTTAGTAATGAAGGAAAAAATATTTTTTACTAATTCTGAATTTAAATAAATTAAAATACTTTCTGTGGTGGTTAACCAATGGTTATATGAGCTAGTCACATGAAAGTGTAGTTTTGGTGGAAATGGACATGTTTTAAGAATGAACTGAATTTTAATAAATAATACAAATACTATTTGTGATAAAATTTATTGATTTATTCAGTATTGTTGTTTAGAGAAAACATCAAGGAATGAAGATTTTATATGTTGGCACTTTGTTCTTTTTTGGTAATTATATTAAATTTTTGAACTGAAACTTGAAAAATGTACACTAGAAGAAAACAAAATATAATGCATGTATTATACTCACACCCAAACACAACATATATATTTATCAGTATTATTATTATGTATATTTAGCAACCAAGACACTTTGTGTTGCAAGTAAACAATATGCCTTGTGTTGTAATTAAACAACAAGATTTATCTTGTATTGTAATTTATTCATATTTTTTTTATAAGTTGAGTGCCTGATAGATAAAAAGTAGACATTATGTTGTTGTTTTTATTTTTATTATCTAGCTCAGAGCTGTAAATAATGACCTAATTGACTGTTTCAGAATGTAATAACCTGTTTTGGAATTAATGGAATAACCCTGAAGTTTTGTAACAGTTATATTGGGTTTGTTTCTGTAGGAAGCTAAAGCGTGTTTCACTTTTGCTTTCGAAAGCATTAATCATGAGGTTATAACATCCAACACCCAAGGAAGTTATAGTGAAACTGAATTTAAGAAATGTCTTGAGATCTGCCGCTCAGCCTCGATGAAGGTGTTTGATTTTTACAGAGAATGTGTTCAGAGACGATTTAGCAAGGAAATTGACAGATAATAGATAACACCTGTCCAATGAGCATGGACATTGTTAGTGAATTGCTTCATCTTTCCTAGAAGTTGGAGTGACAAGCAGAGTTTCCACTGTACATCACTTAACATCAGATATCAAGAATGTAAAATCTAAAATTTGTATTGAGTCATTTTATGTTGTGCATACAGTCATATGAAAAATAAATAAATTATATATACAAAATAAAGAAAAAAGTTGCACATTGTTTTGTAACTTGTATGATTCGTTGTTTTCATCCAGTGAACTTAAGGAAATATTGAAGAAAATGCTGGAAGGTAATTTTGTACAATAACTAAATGTATAATTGTTATAGTCAACAACTGAATGTAATCTCTCAACAAATGAAGAAACCAGGTTCACCAACAACCCAAATGTTAAGGAAGAAGAGACGTATTGATTTTTAATATCTTTATATTGTCCCATATTATTGACATATTGAATTTATTAATATACTTAGTGTCTTGGTTTTGGGATGTTTATATGACTATAGTATTAACTTAAACATGAAGTATTTATTTTGTGAATTTTATGTGACAATGTAGTATTGACTTAATGAATTTTATGGAAGAGGTACAATATTATTATTGATAACTATATGTGACAGTGGTATTGACATACTAATTTCATGATTGACAGCCATATTGTACAGATGTACTTCTTTTGATCGTGATTTAATTATTGTATCCACGTGTTTTTACTTTCAAGTGTGTTCTAATTTAGTCACTGCCGTTTTTCCCTTTTTTTTTTTAGTAGAGAGTCACAATTTAACTTTTATTATCTACTCTCCCTGTTCTAATTTTTCGACTTTGTGAGTTATGCACTCAGTTTTGGGTGGCCACAACTACCACTTATGTTACTGCTATGGCGGATTTCCCGTTTGAGTTTTGGGGGTGATAACACAGTTGTCAGTTGTGGGTATCACGGCTATGTTCCGTTTGGAATTGTACCATTTTTGGCAACATACTGTATAACCTGTGGTATCAGCGCCTAGGTGTGTCTGAATGGGTGAAGGTGACTTAAGACAGTTTTTTTTCCGTCACGTGTTGTTTTGGGGGGCCTTACCTAGGCTCTCTTTGCCCTTTGTAGCTGTTGTTTCCTCAGGTATATTACTTTTTTTTTTGTCTCCTTGGATTTTATCCTTGCACTCTTTCGGGATTAATCTTTATGTCTTCTTTGGCTTTCTTTCTTACCCAGATAATGGAGTTCATGGTCGTTGTTTTGGGGTACACTTGTGTTTAGTTGTTGTTATGCTTTTTCTCCCATGTATGTTGGCCTATCATGTTTTTGCTTTTCTTGTTCCACCTAACCATAATTTGCCTCACACCTTTTGGGTTTTGTTGGTTTTTCAATGTGGGCATCGCTTGGTGGGACTGTAGTAAGTCTTCGGATTTACAATGCCAAAATCCGGGGTTCGATTCCCCTCGGTGGGTGCAGCAGATAGCCCAATGCGACTTTGCTCTAATCAAAAGCACATATCTTCCAATTTGGTGTTCAGACTCTTATGATTCAGTTGTGTTTCCTACAGTGGAAACTTTCCTGCTCATTTAAGCCACTATCCATTATTGTCTGTGCTTTATCCTTCATTTGCTATTTAATTGGAATGGTTCTATGGTTTTCTTATATTGTTTTTCTGTTGGTCTTAGTCATCCCCTTTTTGCTATAATGACGCACATTTCCTCTTCAGCCTCATTTTCCTGATGTGGCTGCTATGATGTTGGGTTCTGCTAGGTCATGATCCTGTTTTCTTTAGAGTTATTTTACCCTCCTCTTCATTAACTGTATTGTGCATGACATCATTTTTCTATCACGAGGTGTTGGGGTCTTCCTGCCTATTTGGAGACCAGGGTTGTTTCAGCAAGTCTCTATAATTCATTTTCCACTTGTCTCCCCCCTCCTGTTTTATCACCATCCATTTTATTTCACCATCAGTGGGATCCCGTTTCTGCCCAGCATAAGTCAGGGGTGGCTAGATCTTACTGCTCCAGGGTCTATTCTGTGATGAGATCCTTCTTGTTAAGGGTTTTCACTCGTGTTTTGTGAATGATGTAGGTATACGTGTCGGGTACATGGCTCCATATTCCCATATCAGTAGCATCCAGACAATTTTCTTTGTTTGTTCTTCATAGGTGTGTGTTTTTTTGTTTGGCTTTTTCTCAGCTCTCTTTGGGTTCAGCTGAATGGTGTAGACCTTTGCCACTCTGCTTACTTCTGAGTTTAGTGTACACTTTTCCAAAGATGGCTGGATACTTATAGCTTCCTCACTGGCCATATCTACTCTCCATGTACTCAATTTCTTCTTTAGGATGCTGCCAGTGTAGGTTGGGTCATTATGATGGGGATTTCATTCATCACATCTGATCAGTTTCTAGTTGTTTTTTTTTGGGGGGGGGGGTGTTTTTCATCTCAATTCTTGGTTGGGACCAACATACTCTCCTTCTCTCATTCTCTATGGGTATTTGAATCACAAGATGTTGCCTTGTTTGGGTTCCCTTGGATGCTCCTCTTACCCTTTCCCCTCACTAGCAGTCTCTATTGAATGTTAGTTGGATAGGGCCTCTATTGCTGCTGGGGTTCCTCTTCCTTCACCTCATCTGGATTGTCACTTTTTCTGGAGGCATATTTTCTATATGGGGAGCATCCCTCCACACTTGGGAGATTTGGGGGTGGGAAACTTTTCGACTCTGCTCTCCATATCACTCTCTTGACACTTCTTGCTGTTCATCAGACAGAATCTTTCTACTGGCTTTTTGGGACAAGGTGGTGATGTTTCACTCTGACAATTCTGGGGTAAGGTCTTCCATTACAATGCGGGGGGGGGTATCTGGCTGAGTGTCCTTTGTTTTCAAAATTTGGATCTACTGGCCCACCATCATTATAGTGATTGGTAGGCATGTCGTCCTCAGGAGTCCATGAATCTGGCCGTGGATTGGTTATCCCATCCCAACAGGGTTCTCCTGCTGGAGTAGTCTTTGAATCCTCTAGTTTTTCAGGTGTAGTTTGCACTTTGGGATGTCCCCAGTTTGGATGTTTTGTATCTCATCCCAATGCATACCTTATCCGTTTAGGGGCTCCTGTTCCTCATTCTTTGGCAGGTGCAGTGGATGTTCTCTGTTAGGACTGGACAAGTCATCCCCCTATACTTGTCTGATTATTCATCTTCTTACTTGTGTACTCTCAAATGGTTCCAATCTCTCTGTGTTGAGTTTGGCTGGTGGCACCATCTTGGCCGACTCTCACTTATTTTCCTTTCCTGTAATGTTTTTGGTGTTGCCTCCTCTTCATATTCTTAATCAGCCATACTACGGTGTGAGATGTCCATTTATTCCATCTTCATGCATGGCTTTTATGTTGTCCCTCACTGGAAAGTCAGGTTTTCCAGGCATATTGCTTCCTTGGTTTTCCCGTACAATTCATGCTTTCTCTTTTGACATTTTCCTGATGTAGTTGATCTATACACCTAGGTTATCATCCTTTCATTATTCCCATTCACCATGCTCTTCATTTTCACTTAGCATTCTCACAGGACCCATCTTTTTCCCCTGTTTTGGCGTTTAGGCAGTTTTTCTTCCATTTTCGGTTTCCTGGTTTTGCTTCTGTGTTACATCCTCGTTTCCTGACTATTTTATTTCGTTCATTCTCCATTGCTCCTTACTCCCTGCTTGGCTTCTCTCCAGAATTTGGAACCCCATGTTGGCTTTCCTTTTGTAATTCCTCATTTTAACCTTTGTCGACAGATTCGTTATTTTATTTGCTGTCCCTGTTGTTTCACATATTGTTGGCCTGTGGTCACCATTTTCCCTATGTATTTTGTGATCTGGTTTTGCTATATTTGTTCGGTAGTTCCTGTTATTTCCTTTATGCTTTCGATTTTGGCTGCTTTGGAGAATATTCCCTCCTTGGGCCCAGCATGGCCAGGTGGTTAGGGAGCTTGTCTCGCAATCTGAGGGTCACGGGTTAATCTCCGTCCCACCAAACATGTTCGCCCTTTCAGCCGTGGGGGCGTTATAATGTGATGGTCAATTCCACTATTCATTTGTAAAAGAGTAACCCAAGAGTTGGTGGTGGGTGGTGATGAATAGCTGTCTTCCCTCTAGTCTTACACTGCTAAATTAGGGATGGCTAGTGCAGATAGCCCTAGTGTAGCTTTGCATGAAGTGTTGTTAATGGCGATTTGCTAGTAGAGGGTTGACATCATATGAATACGTCAACACCAGATGGCACATGGCTAAGAAGTTGTGACATCACATGATTACATTATTAACATTACGCTTTTCATTTCTTTATCAAATATTTGTGTAAACTAATTAATTAAGTATTGTTTCTTTCCTTTAACTACTTTAAGCTCACCACCTGTAAAACTAGACCCAGGAAAAGTTTACAGGTCATGGATGCACCGAGTAGAAAGATTACCAGGAGCAAAGCTATAGTTAGCGCTATTCATGACCAAACCTTGCCCCCCCCCTTATAATAGGAGAGAAAGTAAAGTTTGATGCACACACAACAAAAGTATGGAGATGGAAAGTGCAGTATTATGCAAATATTTTTGCTGAAGAGGTGTGAGGGAAGGAAAGTGGCTGTTAACTCTCAATACAGGCTCGGTTTATTTGACCAATCACATGACCTTTTTCTACTCATTTCAAATCTTTATATATTTAATACTTATAACTTTCAATATAGTGTGTATATCTTCACGAAATTTGGCAGTCTTTTAGTTAATATTACAATTCTGTCACATACAAAAAATCACATTTTAATAAAATAAAGATCTGTCCATAAACATTGGTTTTGAATAGTCCAGGTGCAAAGTAATTTTCATGTTAAAATTAAAAATACTTTTCCTCATCTCATATTTTTTGTGCAATCCCTAAAACCTCCTAAGTGTGCATTTGAAAAGTTTTTTTTCTGTAAAACTTTTTTAGTTTATCTATTATTTTCTCAAAACTGGATCGGTCAGTTCGACCAACCTCGTAAATACCGATAAAAATCGAAATAAATAAACCTAAATTACCCTTTTTCCTTTCTAGAATAATTTCAAATTGTAACGTGAAACATTCATTTATCCAAAGTAGCTCCAGGTTCGTAACAGTATACATCTATTTATAATTACATTTTATTGCCCTTTAAACCACATGTACAACTACTATCCAAAATGTGTGCATGGATCCCACTAGTGGAAATTCAGGATTTTTTTGAATTATGCCTTGCAGAATTAAAAACTTAAAACGTGTATGATATTAAGATATGGATTATTAGCTATGATTTAATGGTATTCTGATTGGTATAAAATAAACAAAAAGTAGTTTAATAAAATTTTGAATGTAAGACACTAAAACCCTGTGTCATGCAGTAAAGGATACCTGGGACAATAGGATTAAAACATAGATGTTATAGATAAATGAGTGCATAAATAAACAGTTTTTGTGTGTTGTATGTACAATTTGTTCATCATAACACTTAGAGTTAAACAGCACCAAGAGTTGCTTTGCATATTACCTAAAGTAACACATAAACTGTGACGTTGTAACGTCGAAACATGTAGAGTCGTCAACTTTTTGGAAGGCCATAGATAGGCATAAGTAAAATGTCTTTAATTGTGTACCAATTTTGACTTTGAATGTTATTTATGCTTGTTTTATATTGCAACGCAGGATTGACCTTTGATCATTAATTATATGGCTGTCAATTACCTTAACTTGAGAATCAAACTGTTCTATTGTCATGCAGTATTTGAAAACACCACCTATTATATTTCATCAGTTATATAGTAACATTGATTTCTAAATGACCATTTCTATAATTTTGAGGTGAAAACACAATACATGTTACTGTAACATTGTTTCAAATTCTATCTGAGGAAATATCTATTTTGAGATGAAAACTAGTTTTTCTGAACCTACAAACTGAAATCTTAAATGCATTAAACGCACGTTGTGAATAAATAATGCTGCTGGTGTCACAAAATAATTGTGTTTGACTATAATACATATGTGTGAATCCTTTATTCGTTTATTTATATAGTGGCACGTCTTTAGTATTATATATTGAATTGTCTCATTATAGATTCAGTGTTTGTTTTTCAAGTATTGTTACACAAATGAAATATATAGACTTTAACTGAAATATTAGAATAGAGATAACATACAAAAGTTCTGTGAAAGCTAATCCAGTATTTTATAAGCTATGTTTTTATAGTTGTATGTGAACTTTTGTTAATAATTGTTTCAGTATGTTTTTAAGTCTGTGAATTGTGTTAAATAAATAATTCAAGATCAAAGTGGTTGAAGTAGAGAGAATATCGGACCGACTTGTAAGTGTGAAGGTGACAATTGAGAAAGGATTGCTGAGTATAGTGTCTGATTATGCTCTGCAGATGGGATATTCTGACAAGGAGAAGGATGATTTTGAAGAGAAACTACAGAATATAAATATAGGGATACTAGATAATGAAATGTTGATTGTAGGAGCATACTTGGATGTACAGGTAGGAAAAAAGTGGCGGGTTTGAAGGGACACATGGGAGAGACGCTATGGAATAATAAACGTGGATAGAGAGAGGTTGCTAGAAACGGAAGAGAGTATGGATTTGTTCCTGACAAATATTGGGACCCAAATGAGAGAGAGAGAGGAGCACTTATCACATCTGTGAGCCACAGAATAAGATGCAGATTGACTACCTTTTAGTCTAAAGGAGGAGCATAAAAAAATGTTAGATGTAAAAGTGACACCAAGAGATGCAGAAACACGCCAACATAAAATGTTAATAATGAAAATGGGGAATAAGAGGAAAGGGAAAAGAAGAAATACTTAGAAGACCAAATATGGTATCTAGGAGAAGAAAACAGAGGTAGTGAAATGAAAGATGCAGGAGGTCCAAAAGACTGCTAGAAATGTAGTGATTTACTGAAAATACTAAGAAATGTCTTATTCAATAGGCAGAAAACTTTTGTGGCAAAAAAAAGAATAAGGACTTGGACAGATGGTAGCATGGAGGTGGAATGAAAAAGTACAATGAACCACCAAGGAAAAGAAGCCTTCAAAGAATAGCAGAGAAAAAAGGACGACTATTCAAGAATGATTTACAAAAAAAAATATAAAAAAGGAGGCAAAGAGAGTGGTAGCTGTGGTGAAGAATGAAGCAATTAAAAATTGGTATGACAATATGAAGACACCAGAAGAGAAGAAAATATACAGAATAATCAAGCAAAGGAAAATGGCAAAGAGAGAGAGACATCACAGTGCTCAAAATAATTAAAGAAAAAGAAGGGAAGTTCTTGATGAATGAGAAAGACAGTAGAACAAAGATGGAAATGGCGAACTACTTAATACCAAAAATGAGGCAGACGAATTGAAGGAGGTACCACTAATAGTAGGCCCAGCACTGAACACAAATGGAATACAGGTAAAAGAAAGAATCAGAAAAATGAAGATAGATAAGGCGGGAGGCCCATAAAAGATTGTCATTGAGATGGTCAAGGCAATACGAGATGATAGACTTGAATATGTTTGGATTCTGTTGAAGAACATCTGGAGAGAAGAGTAGATACCTGCAGAATGGAGATAGAGCCTATTAATATCCAACTACAAACAGAAAGGAGATGCTCTTAAATGTGAAAACTGTAGAGAAATAAAATTGGTGGAGCATCTGCTGAAAGTGAAATAAAAAGTTCTGACAGAGAGAAAAGGGGAAGTTGTAGACATTGACAAAATAAATTTGGGTTTTTTATTGGGAGAAGAACAGTAGATATACTCTTCATTCTGTGAAGGTTGCAGAAAAATTACCTTGAAGAAAACAAGAATTTATTCCATACATTTGGAGATTTAGAGAAAGCATATGACAAGGTATCACGAGAATTAGTATACTGATGCCTCCGAAGGAATGGGATACCCAAAAAGCTGGTCTGACTAGTGAGAGCCACTTATGAAAGAGTGACAACAGTCATGAAGGTGGTATATGGAGAAGCAAAAGTTTGAAGTAAACGTTGAGCTGCACTAAGGGTCACCCATTGGCCCCCTACTCTCTCTCATTGCCAATAGCATCTTGAATAAGGGATGTTGTAAGCAATTTTTGTGTAAACTATTATCCACTAATGAGTTTTTCCTAACAGTTAAAAGTGAGTAGGTGTTACAAATGCAAGTTAAAGTGTGGCAGAAGAGTTTGGAAAGAAGAGGCTTGAGAGTTAATGTCAGAAAAATGAAGTCATAGTAAGTGGAAGAGGTAAGAAGAAGAAAATTAAAAATCACAAATGTACACGGGAAGTCACTGGAACAGTTAAAAAACTTTATGCACTTGGGAAGTACAATCCAAAGAGGAAGTGAGAAAACTGCAAAAGATAGAACCCAGATTGACTGGAGAAAATGGACAAAAAATGTCATCTGTGACAAAATTTTACCGAGGGCATTGAAAGTCAAAGTGCATAAGACTATGATTTGGCAGGTGCCCTTCCACGGAGCCATGATCAATCTTATATAGAAACGTGATCAAAAGGAATAACTAATAAATCCAAATAATGAACGATCCTTGGTAGGGTTATAGTGTTTTGCACTCGTTTTAAATCTAGTATGGAATATTATTATTGGAGAACAAATGTCTATGTTTTGCTGGTATGAAAAATTGGTATAGATATAGTCTTGCTATTAAAAATAGACCTATTTGTAAGGCAAAAACTTAAATATTTGAAAAATGATGCATACAGAGCAACAACCTTATCATACTTTAAATGTACTGTTTTTGCATATATTAATAATAACAAGTTCATGTTCTTTATAATAATAATATAACGTGATTTACAATATGGCTATTTTGAGCCATAATTGATGGTTGAATCTGCTTTTATAAGTTTCTGTCAATTACTTGATCCGAATGTTGAAATCTTTTACTATATCAATATACTATGTGTTTCTATTTTGTTCTAGTATTATAATACTTATTCTATATCTATTATTTGTTCTGAATATGTGCAGTTTCATATAACACATGGTCAGAGAACCATTAAGTTTATGTTATTTAAAGTTGCCTTTGTTTCTTTTGTATTATCGAAGTTGATAATACCTGATACTGCCAATGGAGAACATTACTTAATTTCAACTTGTGTGAGGATTTCTACAGTAGCATCCTTCAGTGGTTGTACACGTGATATTCAAAAATTGTTGCCCCACCTATGTGTAGTGAGAGTGGCCAGTCACGTGGTATTTGATGTCATTCTGGGTAAGTGCAAGGTTTCTCGGAAAGTAAAGAATCTGGGGTTTAGAAATTCTGAAACTTATCTCTTAACTGGCCAATTTATTCTAGAACTTAATATTAACCAAACAGTTGGACACTTAAGAGTTAAGAATACATTGAAGTGAGTAAGAGAATGATATTTATAGGTTACCAAATGGTAGCACAGGAATCTAACAGCAACACACCATTATCATTGATATTTGGGAGAGAATTGAGGTGCCAGTGAACTTTCTGTATTTTCATCTGACGAATGGTCACTCAATAGAGCAGTCTTACACAGAAAACACAGAAGGACTAAAGCACACCATTGAGGACATATACGACTTTACACTGGAAAGACTTAAATCAGCTAGTTATGAAATGAAAAGTGACTATGATTTTGATGTTGGTAAAACTAGATTCTATCAAAATGACATGATATGGCTGAACACTATCCACCAGAAGAAAAGGATGAACTCCCAAGTTAATCAGTTGTTGGGAAAAGCCATATGTCAAATGGAGAAGAGTCAATGATGTGAGTTACAAACTCCACAAGAACAGATAATATAAGCCAAAAGTAATGTCAGTAAGAAAAGTACAAACTGATTTACTTTGGAGAATAATTTGTCAGTAGAAAGTCAACCTGTCAAGGAGTCCAGTGCTCCTATTGAGATCACTTCCAGAGGTCAATAAGGATAGAGCCACCAATGGATTTGCTCGACGCATTTCCCAGAGAATACTCCCCCAAGCCACAAAACAGGAAACGACATCAAGGGACAACAGACCATCCATCTGCATAACAGAAACAAAAACAACACTAAAACAATTTGGTGAATGGACAGCTTATTGTAGTATTTTATTTTGTTAAGATGTTCAATGGACTTAACAATCCAGGAAGTGGGGTAGTGTTATAAACTATATTTCAATGTTTTAATCTAAATGTTAGCTAGAGGGCATATTATGTTAAAATCAAACATGTTTGTAAAACTAGTCCTAGAATATTTAGAAAATTCAAGATGGTATCCAGAAACTAATAACTTTGACTAATATCTAGATTAGCCTACTAGTTATAAGTATGAATAATGGAGGAAGAGTTAGCTTAATGATTGAGAAGTTAATGAAATATTTAGTGAGTGCAACTTCAAACAATTACTGACCAAAAGAAGATTGATCGAGTAAAGTTATTAGTAAGAGTTAGTTTTTCTATGAGTTTTTGAATTTTAAATTTAATGCATCCAACACATCAAAAGGCAACTTACACAAATGGTTAATCACCTTGTCAGAATAATAAAACTGTCTTAGCTGAAGATGGTTCCTACTCTGCCAAAATTAATAGTTGTGTCCCTAAGGTTTGTTATTCATCGAAGAAATTGCTATTAAACGTTATTAACAGTAGTTTCAGAGTTTATGTTGAAAAGTTTGTTTATGAATTTAAATTAGGCCTACCAGTTGCATCAAAGTGAATGTAGCCTGAGAAACGTTAATGAAGAAATAAATAACTCGTTATTGTTACGTGGATTGGTCTTATAAATTCATAAAATTGAAAGGGACAAAAAGGAGCTTATTAGCCCATCAAGGATGTCCCTTCTAGCTCCTAACTATAACCACCCCTTACTACTCAAGTATTCATCCAATCATTTCTTGAACTCAAATAAATTTTCTGCCTCCACTTGAAAGTAGCTCATTCTAAAAGACAACCACTCTAATTGAAAATTAATACTGTCTAAACTGCAGACAGTTCCTACGCTGCCAAAATTTGAATTTATGACCTTTTGTCCTATTGTTTTCACTGTTAAACACAAAAAAGTGGATCTATATCATCAATATAAAAATCTTAAACACCTCAATCAAATTCCCTCTGACTCTTCTCTTTTCCAAAGAATATAAGTTTAGAGATTTTAACCTCTCCTCATAGGACAATTCCACCATTCCAGGTATGTATCATCCTAGTGGCTCTTCTCTGAATCTTTTCCAACAATTCAATATTCTTCTTGATGAAGAGAGCCCAAGATTGTACACAGTACTCTAAATAAGGCCTTACAAATGATCTATACAAGGCAACAATAATATCCCTTGTCTTGTATTCAATATATCGAAAGATGCTACTTAAAATCCTACTAGCCCTATTGCTAGCTACAATATGTTATTTAGATGACTTAACTTATTTTTCGATTACAACAACAAAATCTTTTTCTTCATTCACAGTACTTAATGTATTCCCATTTAAATTGTAATAATACCCCAGGCCTGCGACGGTTTTATTGTCTTGAAATGTTTTATTGTTGTAAATTTCTCAGTTTATTGAGTGAATCGCGAATAATAATAAACATGTAGTCCATAGACAAAAAAAAAAAAAAAAAAAAAAAAAAAAAAAAATAAGTCAAAACCACTCTTTTGTTCATACTATAAGATTTTAAGGACGCACTTGAAAAAGTAAAATATTGTTGCGTCAGCGAGGTCACGTGATTAGTATCATGCCACCTTCTTCTAGAAATATCCTGTTCCTTCGTGAATTGTCGGGATACTTCTAGATATAGTGTAGTCTTGTATATATGAGACCGGCCACGAAGAGACGGGGAGGTAATGAGTAATTGAATGTATGCAGACAGAATACTGTTGGCCACGTCAGACGTGAGTTATAGCGTTTGTTATAGAGCGACTGTTGAAATTAAGAGCATCGTAAAGTTGTATTCGGAAAAAATAAACCAGTTTTATTTAAGAAAGGACTTGTGTCGCTAAAGTTTCGTTGGAACGAATTTACGGAAAATTAATTAACGAAGAACGGAGACGTAACAATATTTAAACTGGTACAAATAAATATTTTCGCTAAACCATGTGATGGATTGACTTACTCTCAATCGAGTGTTTTGTTTAAATTTCAGTAGTTAAATTTCCGTCTTTTTCATGGCATCACGTTTTCTTATCGCTACAATTTTTCGATAGCACGTGAGTGGAAACACTTTACGTACATTTTGGTACGTACACTTAGCTGAGGCTATTGATAAACAGGTGACGAAAGTTAATAAACGTAAATCAAGAGCCAGAAATCTGAGGCTAAATTATAATCTGGTTCATATTTATAGCGATGTAGGGCGTTGCCAACACTTACGCTTCACATTGACTTTGACGTGGTACTATAGCCCTTTCTTTTTAGCATGTGAATGTAACATTTAAATACGTATTGCTATAAGTATAATTTGTAACTTATGAAGTTGAAACTTAGGTACAGGAAAAATTATATCTTTTATTAATGTATTGTTTAATTAAACAGGCTATACGACATTGGATTATCATTTGTCAATGCTTCGGTATAACAAGTCGGATTAAAAATTTTTTTTGATAATTTACAGCCTTTTTGCAAGTGCTTTGTAATTGTTATACATTTTTAGATTTAAACTATCTTGAACTTTAACTTTAAAGTATTGGGCCATTAGTGTTACTTGTATATAAATTATTGGAACTTTCATACTTCAAGATCTGTAAGTGGAAGTTAGACATTGGCTTGTAATTTGTAAAACTGTTATAATTTTTGTGAGAGGGAGAAAATAGCACTACTAGTAATATCAAGGGACATTTTTTGTTTTTTTAGTGTGTGTAGAAGTGAATGATGTTGAAAATATTAATTGAAAAAGCTGTTTAAAGGATCAGAGAATTATATCAGAGATTAATAGAAATAAATGTGTGGCCCTTTTGGTCGTGCCCACCTTAGGCTAGATGCAGGAATATATTGCTAGGTAGGATCTAAGGCTTAATTGAAATATTGTCAATAGTATTAGTAAATATAAAATAATTGGTGGGCATCGGGGCTGTTGGATAGTTGTTATGGAAAGGGTGAATTGTACATTAAATATAATATAGCAGTGAAGAAATTGGCGAGACTTGAAATAAACAAATGAGTAAGATGTCTAAGTCAAAGAAGATATTGGAAGCAAAATGTCTAGAGCACATCAAGTTAATATTTTAAAAGATAAATGTGCCATTTATAAAGATATAAATATAATAGATTAAAGAATAAGCTTTATTTATGTTGTTCTAATGTCTCACGCTGTTAGAGAATTTATAATTATATAGTTGAGTGTTACAGTTAATTGTTCAGAAGTTCCATTGTATGGATGATTTCAGGGACAAGAAAAGAGAGAATATGATATAGTGGAAATTGCTGAAACTTGGTTACATTTGGAGAATGGTGGCAATAGGAATTATTTTGAAATTTCAAGTTACAAGTTATTTTATAGTGACAGAGTTTTAGAAAAAGGGTTTGGGAAGGTGGCTCTCTATAACACAACTTATGGACAACAACAAACCATTTACTCATTCAAGGCTGCCCTTGCACATCTATCTTTCAGAAAATTTTAATCAACCTTTTATTTTCATGAAATTAAATTTATTTTCATTCAAGAAGTGAATTTCATGAAATTCTCCTCTTAAGCTCTTATAAAGTACTGAAGTCCACTACTGCCAAAGATAACCCATTCCATAAGTCAGTAATTCTATTTAAAAAAAAACTTACTTGGAGCTAGCTTGTCTTTTACAAGTTTTAAACTTGTCTCCTGTTGTCCCAGTTTCTTCAGAATATAGAACAAAGAAATCATAGGCATCTAGTTAGGCATGTAGATAGAATAGTATGTGGTGTAAATAGGAGCAAAAGAATACACTTATGCTATCCAGAAGCAGGGGTGCAGGATATGACTGATAGAACCAGAGAGATGGTTAAGGGTGCTAGTAGCAATGCACTTTTTGTGGTACATGTTGGGGCTAATGATGCAAGGAAAGATGGATCTTAGTAACTTATTTATAAGTATTAAACATTGATAAGGGCAATGAAAGAAAGGGGTCATAGCTTGATTTTGTTAGGAATATTATCAAGAATAAATTGTGGGGATTAGATACTAAGTAGGTCACTAGGATTGAATGCCAGGCTAAGATCAATATGTAGAGATGAGCAAATGGGCTGGTTGGATTTGTGGGTTAGTTTTAATGGGAAAGTTAATATTTTTGGAATGGATGGCTTACACTTAAACAAGGCAGGGGCTAGCATGTTAGTAAAGGTTATTAACTCAGCTGTAGTGGTAGATTTAAACTAGGGCTAGACACAGGTGAGGGCTATGATATTAGTAAAATAGAAAATATAATTGATAGAAAAACATCTACAACATGCATAAAACATGAACATATTTTAAAATATATGATTAATTGTTACTATTGTAATGCTAGTTATATTAAATATAAAATTGATGAGTCCAAAACAGTTGTGAAAACTGAGGATTTGGATATTATGGGTATCACTGAGACTTGATTCGATTTGAACAATTTTGATGAGAGAGATTTTTTTAAATACCAGACTACAGATTATTTACTAGAGATAGAGTATTGAAAAAAAAGGGGAGGAATAGCTTTATATGTGAGGAGTGAATTGCATCCTGTTGAGGTAGAGCATACTAAAGAAAATAGCACTGAGGTTGAGTCAGTTTGTGTTAGTGGATATATAGGGGAAAAGTCTTGTAATTGGAATTTATTATAGACCACCAGGTCAAAATGTAGAAGTTAATGATCAGAATGGTAGCTTAAAAAGATGTTATTATGGGAGATTTTAATTTCAGGGGTATTGATTGGGAAAATTTTGAGTCTGACAGTGAAGGGGATAGGTTTTTAGAAATTGTTCAGGACACTTTTATACACCAACTAGTGATGGAACCTACAAGAGATAAAGCTATATCACCTTTAATATTAGCAACCGATGTGAATATGATAGATAGATAGAGTAGTGGTTGGTGACCATTTAAGTACAAGTGACCATTGCACTATTAGGTGTGGGATTTTACTATATGTAGAATTGAAGAAGAACAGTACCCTGATTCCAAATTTCAGGAAAGCCAATTTTGATAGAATGAGACATGATCTGGCTTTTGTAGATTGAACTAAAGAGTAGAGAGAGGACCATGAACATATGCGGGAAGCATTTAGGGAAAAATTGATATGCATACAGAACATACATATTCCCTACAGAAAAAAAGGGCAATGGAGCTGAATAAACCAGTATGGTTTAGTAAAGGTTTGAGAGATCATATTAGGGATAAACATAATACATTCAAGAAATTTAAATTTACTGGAAATAATAAGGACTTGGAGAACTATAGGAGATCAAGAGAGCTGATTAAAAAGGAAGTTAAGAGGGCAAAAACTGTATATGAAAGAGGGTTGGCTGAGAAAGTTAAGGAATTCTTTAGGTATATGATGGTTAAGCAAAATGTTAGGATGGGGATTGGGCCTCTTAAAAATGATAGTGGGGATCTGATATCAGAAGATTATGAGATGGTAAACTTATTGAATTATGTGTTCTCTTCAGTTTTTAAGAAGGAAGATACAAGTATTATGCCTCAACCAGAGCACTTAATTTATGAGGAAAATATTGATGTAAAAGATATCATTTTAAGTTCTGAAATTGTAAAAGAAAAGTTGTGAAACCTAAAAATTGGTAAATCAGCTGGACCTGACAAATTTTATCCTATAGTTTTAAAGGAACTTAAAGATTTTATTTGTGAACTGCAAACTAATATTTTTTTTGGGTCATTGAGTAGTGGAAGAGTATTAGAAGATTGGAAGTTGACTAATGTTAGTCCAATATTTAAAGGTGATAAACATTGTCCAGGCAATTATAGGCCAGTTAGTCTTGCATCAGTAGTTGGAAAGGTTTTGGAGAGTGTGATTAAAAATGCAATGCAGAGTCACTTAAAACAGTTTGATATAATGTCAAAGAGCCAGCATGAGTTCACTAGAGGAAAGTCTTGTTTAATAAATCTTCTGACATTCTTCAAGGATGTTACTGCAAATGTTGATGAAGGAAGTACTGTGGATTTGGTTTACCTTGATTTTCAGAAATTGTTTGATAAGGTGCCTCACAAAAGACTTGTTACAAAAATTAAATCTGTGTGTGTGTGTGAGGGAAATGTTATTAAATTGGATAGAAAATTGGCCGGAGAGTAGAAAGCAGAGAGTAGTAATAAATGGAGTAAGATCTGACTGGATCACAGTCACAAGTGGTGTGTCTTAGGGCTCTATGTTGGGTCCTCTGCTGTTTGTGATTTATATTAATGATATTGACTCTGGAACGATTAATAAAGTTTTGAAGTTTCCAGATGACATTAATATTTTTGGGGTGGCTAACTGCATCTAAGATGCTGCAGAATGGTTAGAAGATGCTCCAGTGGTGGAGAGAGCTGCAGCTGTTTGGGAGAATATAGAGAAGTATGTCATAGGTGTCCAGAATGGACAAAAGTTATAGATTCCTAAAATTCAGAGTTATACTACCATTCAGAGCAGCACAAGAGACCCATTTCTAACAGCCAAGCTCCAGTTCTTTGGTATACAAGCAAAAATGCTCCTGCAATTTTTAATCAAATACCAGACTGATGCCCCAATGGCTGTGTTTGTGGTGGAAGACCTTAAAGAAGACTGTCGTGGGCAAGCTTGTTAGAAAAAAAGGTACTGGAAGAAGCAAGTTCATTGATCTTGAGAATAAAGAAAATCTCCCGACTCCTAAGTGGTTTGAAGTTGGTTTTGCTCTCAAAGCCATAATTGACAAACTTTCAAAACAAAAGGTGTTGCTGCTTCAGTTACTAGAGTTTTTCACAGAGTGCAAAATGTTCCTGAAAGCTCTGACAGCAAATATAGTGGAGAGGTGCTCACTTAAATACCCAGTAGCAAGGTATCTAAATTCGTTGGACCTCATATTTATGATGCTTCACCCATAGAAGGCTGCTAAAAATTTTGAAAAGCTGCTGGGAAATTTAATGTGATGTTGTAGACTGAAAGCACAATAATGTAATGATGTTAAACATCAGTTCATGGATTTCCAAATAGAAGCAACCATGTACCAAAAAAAAAATAATTTGAAAGCCTCTACACTGAAGAGCAGAGGCTAGACACATTTTACTCTGAGTTCTTAGTTGAAAAGCAAAGCTACTCCCTTCTGTAGCAAACAATAAATATTATATTTATATGGTCACGTGGGCAATTGGAGATTGAGAGAAAGTATATATAGTATATGATAGCTTGAAGCTGATAGGGAGAGATGTCCATGAGATACCCATTATAAAGGAGATGCTTGAATCATGTAGGTTCTCAAGGCACAGGTACTCTGTTCACCTCAATGACGAGAAGAAAGCAACTGCTGCTGAAAACGGAAAGAATCAAATGACATTAGAGTTAAATGAAAACATCAAGAAAGAGAAACAACTTGAAACAGAGGCAAATAAGTTACGAGACAAAGCAGATGTTCTTTCACAGCAAGCAGACAAGAAAAAAAAAAAAGAGTGGAATCTCATCATGGAAACAAATGCATTAAGAGATGCAGGCAAGAAAAGGCAGAAAGAACTTGAAGATGCCCAAAAATAAATTGAAGTTTTAAAAGTTTTTAAAAAAGTTGAAATCACTGCAATATTGAGTGCTTGTCTTGAATCGTTATGATTTGTTTATGAGTATTTCATTAAATATTTTAAAATTAATTTTGAAATGTATTTTATATAAAACCAATAAAAGAAACAAATAAAGGGTGGGGGGGGGGGAATGAATGGCTATAAGGGGAAATGGGAGGCTGTTATATATAATTATATTTTTATCCACAATTTGGTCAGGGAAAAGTCAAGGAATTCTGAAGTTCCACAGATGTGGCAACCCTGACAGTACAGGAAAATTAATTCATTTTTTGCAGTTCCTAAAAATTTCATATGGATATCAACATTGATCCATCAGTCTGTGTATGTACAGAACAGTCGGTATGAGAAAAAACTTATTAAGAAAAACAATGTTTCTTTTTGTGAATGAAATTTCACAAGAAAAATGGACTTCCTCCATCTTTTGATTGAAAGAAGTATTTCAAATTTAGGAATCTGAATGGATAAGATGCATAAAGAGAGGAACGGGCTTGAGTAAACATTTGTTGTTTGGTTTATTTTATTTTATTTTCATGTTGGTATTATATACATGCATGAATTTATTGTATGATGTCAAATAAATTAATTTGAATTGAATATCTCCCCATTTTACATTTCTTACAGAAATGACAACTTTCAAAAGGTACTCATTTCCTTAGTAGTCTTTCTTTGTGCTCAGTGAAATGACAGGATATGGCAACATCCAGTGGAAATAATTCCAGCAGCTACTTAGTGAAATTGAGTACTCTGATGTGCTGGATGCACTTGTTGCATCAAAAACCAAATATTTCTGCCAACAATGCATTGCATTTAGTCTCCTTTGCTTTAAACGAAACATTATGTAATTTTTGTTATTGAAATAACACATGGAATGACGAAAGATGGTTATAAATGGCCCACTAGACAATCGTATTGCATTTACACTATGATCCAAAGGATTGGGTTGACTGCACATTTTATATTTATTCATGTGTGTTTTTAGGAAAAGTACTGTTGAGTTGTTTCAACAGACATCTGCTAGTAGATTAATAATATAAATCCATCTTGTAGGACTAGCTTTTACCAAAAAATTAATAATTTAAATCCAGAGATTGGGGCTAGTCATAGCCAAGAAATGAACAATTTCAACCCAGATAGTGGGGCTAGTCACAGCTAATAATATAAACCTACATATTGGAACTGGCTATGGTCAATAAATTAATGATATAATTATTATTAATAACTTGTCACCAATACCATGAAACTAGTCTTTCATGATAATTAATTAACTGAATTAAAATGTGTTATACCAACATTATATCACATTATAAATATAAGTTTTCATGAACTGTGCTGGTTGCAGCAAACAAAATGTATCCCCCATGCCCATGGTTCAGTTTAAGCTAACAGTTATATACAAACATAATAAATTGTCTAGACCAGTGTTTCTCAAACTGTTGTACACCAGAGGGGCTGTGAGTCATGTCTCAAATTTCATTAAAATGTTTTTAAGAATGTGATTTATAGAATGAAAAATATTTGTAATAAATTTGAATTCATACGAACTAAAGCATTTAATTTTGGAAAACAGCTTTTCATGTACATGGAATCTTTTTTCTAAATATAAACGTACGTTTGGGGGTCCACCAAAAAGTTTTAAAAGGGGTCCTCAGGTTACTAAAGTTTGAGAACTGTTGATCTGGATTGCAAATGTAGTATTAATTTTATGCATGAACAAACAGGAATTAGTGAAATATAATTAAAAATGTTTATGAAAATTTCATACTAAAAATAAAATAAATAAATAAAATAATTTCTTTTAAGGTTGTATATAGTATTACTACTAGTAGTGTATAGCCATAGATAATTTAGTTTGAGATGATAACACCATAAAATATATAATTTTGAACTCAATGAATGGGCATAGGAATTAGTTTTATTTAAGCATCCTGCTCACATGAACTGCTATAACTCGCTAGCGTGTATTGTCTTAGACTATAACTGTTTCCAGTAACTGTTGAATATATATTTTTTTCCCTTTGGCAGCTTCATTGGAAGTGTCTAGTTTTCTTCTCTTTATCTCCTAGTGTCTGTTGGTTTCCAAGAAAAGCTGCAAGTATTTGCTGCATCATATTGAATTTAATATGAGATTACACACTATCAACCACAACAAGTTTTATCCATAATCACACAAGTTTGCAAACCTTTTAAGGCACATATGTCACTTACAATGTAAACTGAAAGCTGAATCAACTGTAAACAATAGCAATGAAAAATACATTCAGTAGTCTAAATGAAAAATTATGTCTCTAACCTATGAGAAGTGGAATTTTGTATAATGAAAAATTGGTAAGTTAGGGATTGCTCATGTCAGTTTTCAGGATGGAGGGATATGTGGACATCCTGAATTTCTTGTCTGTTCAGTACAAAATCCTAGATATTTGAAGATGCTAGAAGTTCTAGTTTGATTATCTGTACAGAGATTGAGTGTACATTATATTAAAATAAATTGGGAGCCTCATCCTTCTAATTCATGTTGCCACATACAATCATACTCTGTCTTATGTCCCTATATCTTCACAACATCCCTTTTGTGATATTTACATTGAATAATTATCCATCATAAAGATTTCCTTTTCAAAGCACACCATTTTTTTGGACAGTTTTACATAATTCATCTGTGTGAGGACAACAGTTTCTCAGTGCCTGTTTAACAGTCTGATCACTCCCTAGGCACAACATCTGGTGACTTTGCCAGCAAGTTTCATATGGAATAGCACGAATATGCATTTTAATAACTGATAGATGTCCACATACCCCAAAAAAAGATATGCAACAGTCAAAAAAGGGATACCCATCTGGAGGAATTGATACATGTTGTGGATACCGCAATTGCTTCCAACGGTATTTCGAAATTACAGTTGCATACTTCAAGTAGTTAGAGGTTCAGATAACCATGTAAACTTCAACAAGATCAGCTCTCATCCTTCTTGGTCAAAGAGGTTAAGAATTCTTAACCTATTGTTATAACATGCAGAAGGTTGAATACGTTATAGTAAAATAATTTAAAATATAAAATTGTGGTGGAACTACAAGAACTACATTATGACATTGTTTGGTGTTTCATAGGTAGTGCTATGTCACCAAAAATTGATCACTTTTGAGGATATGTAACAGCCTTCTCTGATGCAAAATAATCATACAACTAGATCATAGAAATATGTCTAGGTTAGGGATTTAGAATTATGAAGATGGATATATCCTTTGTACTTAATTACATTGTAAAACAATAGAATTTGGATGAACTTGGGGTACCAGATTAAGAGCTGGACAAGTAACTTGACTAATTCATATAATTGATTACCTATGAGCATTGATTAGTTTCAGGTAAAATAATCAGTCAAAATTATGATTAAACCAATTAATGTCATGAAAATAATTAACTAATTGAAATCAGTGTTTCTGATTATTATTATATTCATTTATTACAATTATCCAAGTAATTGAAATATTGCTATTAAAATTTGTCATTACCATTTTTTGATGAATTCAGGTCTGTTCAGCTTAATCAGTTAGTGTCATGATTCACAAAAATATATCAACAAATTAAAATTAGTATTTGCGATATTAGTATTTTAGATTATTTTAACTGTCAAAGCCTCATGTGAAAATAATTGATTGGTTGAATGTAAATAATAATGAGCCCAATAATTAATCTATTACAAATTCCTTTAATTGTCCAACTTTGGTGGTTAACAATAAGTCTAAAATGTCATCCCTCTCAGTTGGTTTTCCCTTATTACTTGACCCCATATAATATCCATCAGTGTGTTTAAAAGTAAAATCTTCCTAATTATTGTGATAGTATTCTTGATAGTAACAATCCTGATTTCCTGACATAATTTTTTATTCACCTCATTTGTTTAATCAGGTGGCCTGCAATTAAATACTTTCTACTTTTGAAACCCCTGATGGTAACAAAAAGTGGTTTTAACTAAGTGAGAAGTTGAGTAATAAAATGAGCATAATTCTTACTTCTTGCTAAACTTTTAAATTAGTTATTAGTTTAAATTTTCTTATACGTTTTTTATGTAGATAAATGGTGTCTTTTTTTGTTTAGTTTGGCTACTGTAGTTAATGAGGGAATGACTAAGATGGAACTGTAGCCATCTGGGTATCCAGATAAATGAGATGTGCAAGAGCACTTACCAAAACCTTTTAAACACAATCAGAATTTAAGAGTTTATTCATGTGTCCTTTATATTAAATAATTTTATTTAATAATATATAGATATATTCTTTGTTCTTTCTAGAAGCTTCAATTCCACTAACAAAAGCTAAAAATGGCTGAGGCCAGCGGTATGTATAGCTGCATTTTTCTTACTAATAACTGTTTTATAAATTTTTTTTATAATGTATTTTAATTAGTATTATTTTTTTACATGCTAAGTAAGAATTTAAATTTAGTATCAAACCAGATGTTTAAACTGATGGTGTCTTTGTGAAAAAATCAGATATCTTTTAAATGTGGTAGGAAAAATATTTATTTTCTCATACTTGTTTTAAATATTTACCTTAACTACTGTAAAAAATATAAGGCACTTTCAACTACAACTTCCCAAACATAATTTTCAAACGATCAAAATTCACTGTGATTAACACTTTGTTTTATCCCATATTTGGTATTAATCAAAGATTTTGTTAACTAGGGCCTCATTTGCAAGATTACCATGAACTTGGATAAGTCAGGGATATTCAGGAAAGGATAATGATTCAGGGAAATGTGAAAAATTATCTAGATATTTGTAAAAATCAGGGAATTAAAAAAAAAAAAGAGGATAAGAAATTGGGTAAAATTTGAAATAGCCCAAAATCTGGAAGGGTCAGGTTTATCTCAGAATCTGTGTGTGTGTGTGCACACAACCATGCTGCTTCGATGTAACAATTATTGGATACAGTCGAACATAATCTTGATTAGTCACAAATGATAGTTATCTCATTCTTATGATAATTTAGATCAAATGTTCAGATGAAACATTGTATTGTCTACTATCAAGTTGATATTGCCTTGTTTGAAGTTTTTATTTACATCTATAAAGTGGTTTCAATTAGGTAGAATTATATGGAAAAGTTAAAATATATATATATATATATGTGTGCATGATTGGAAAATCTGCAATTTTGCTTGAAAAAATCAGGAGAAAAAGTTTTTGAAAACTGTGTGGCTGTCCTGAAATAGTAAAAGTTAATATATCAAGAAAATGATTTTTTTTTTGTATTTTTAAGTGGTAAGGCATTCTTTGTGCAAGTGCCATTACCTGAATTTTCAACTATTACCAATTTCAGTTATAATTTTTCTTTATTTTTTTATCAACCTGAGAAAGTTGTGGTATTTTTCTGGTTACAATTTAGTTTACTGATCAGCCAACCACTGTTTTAGGACCCTACATAGCCTGGATTTAGAATAGAAAAGATCCAAATTGGCAGGAAGAAAATCAAAAAGACGTTTTGTGGTTGTGCTGACTAAGGAAAATGACTGAAGTCACTGTCATGCTCTTTGAACCAGTTTTGAGTAGTATTATAAAAATTACATAATTGGCAGAAACTAGGTATATTCTGAACATTACTCAATGTTCAAAAGGAATCATGGGGTTTAACCACCTTCTGAAAGAAGCTCAAACACTATTACATCACCTTGAGCAGCTTGTCAACACAATACAAACATGGTCAAGTTTACAACAAACTTTTTCTCTGTTGTCAATTTAGAAAAGTTTGAGATGTAATTTGTGACACCCCATCACAAATTTCTATTTCCTAAGTACCACTGAGCTGTGCTGTCTTCTTTGAAATATAATTTTTTTTCTACATGGACAAGCCTTATGAGTGAACAGTGATGGGAACAACAGTATAGCTCAGTGGTGGAGCACTGGCTTTGTTTGCCGGATGTTCTGTGTCCAATTCCCAGTCCTGGAGTATCTTTTCATTTATTGGTCTATTAATGTTAAATATTTTAATTCTGATATAGTCTTAACATTTCTCACACAAAGCTATCTCAATCTTCTTTCACCCCCCTAACCATTATTAAAACTTTTAATGCTCAGTGCACCAGTCTACATACTCAACAAATTTTACACTACTATTGAATATGTATATAGCATGTGATGTGACCACCCTATACCAGTAGTATTGTGCTCCCTATATTGGCACAGCTACCACCCTCTGATGCTCCTGCTCAATCCTCACTTTCTTGATTGGCACAGCATCATTTAGACATGTGTTTTCGCATGTAACTACTGTTTATGATTGTGCCTCATTGACATTTCAGTTTTTTTCAACAGTTTTTTTTACTTTGTTTGCATTCAGTTGTTTAATTTTTTTTTGCATTTGTTTATTTTTCTTGAATTACAAGGGAACTAAGAATGAATTTGCAATTCAATGTATCAACTACAGAAGTTCCCATTACAGTCAACAATGCTACTGGTATGACTACTCAGGTATCAGGTTCGACTTTATCTTTATTTCGCAAGGAGTTAGATTCATATGTTCGGCCAGTTATTTCTTCTCCTTTTCAACCTGACAGTGTTTCTAATCATGAATAAAATCAAGGAGAAGACTGTTTTGGATTCTCTTTTTCCGGCACCTTCTTGTTTTGGTCTGTCACACTCTACACCATTTTCAGGAGATCTCACCCTCCACTTTTACAGCTGGTTAATCAGGTATGTTGTATATTACTTTTCGCCTATCTCCTACGATGCCTCCTCATCCTTATTGGGTGAAATTCCATTTTCTGAATCCTCTTCACCCAACATAAGAGTTCATGCACAGCAATTCTTGAACCATCTACATTCAGGTGTTGGCACTCCCCCCCCCCCTGCCTGTTGGAACACCATGTTTTAGCATACAATTGCTCTTCAGATCCATATTTAGATTCTCAGCAACTGGATCCTCTCCTTCCTCTTTGAGGTTCGATTTCTGAGGCTACTTTTCATTTTAATCAGGCACAATTCTCAAGGATTTGCCTTTTCCTATTGTCTGTTATAAGACACCTATCTTCCTTCCATTTATTGTTGGAGGATTTTCACCGCTCCCCAGATTTTTTTCTGATGAACCCAGGTCCCTCCTTTGGTTCACTGTGGCTCGTTTATCGGCCTCTGCCCTTTCCCTTAATATCTGACTACTGTGCTGTTGGGACATGCTGGGGAGAGATGCATTACTTGTGGTGTGGATCTTCCCCATTCATTCCTGCGAGATAGCATCAGGCCCCTTTATTATGCAGTACTGTATTTGAAGATCTTCCAGAATCTTTGGAATCCAAGGTTAGTGTGGCTAGGTTGTATTCGTCTTTGTCTTCTTACACAATTGCCACACAGTTATCTCAACCTCCTGCTTCCTACCAGGAGGTGCCCATCCTTGTTTCCTGACCTCCTTCTTCCTCATTCAGACCTCTACTTTCCTCCCAGCATTCCTGACTCTACCCTTGTTTTTACTGCTTCTGGGCTGACTGAAGCCAACAGTATAGGCGACTTCCCAGTGGGGGCTAAATTGCACCACTTTTCTGCAGTGTGGGAGAATTTCATGATGGATCCATGAGTTCTGTCTGTAGGTCTCTGCCATCAGTTCCAGTCTCCATCTCCATGGAATCCTACATTTCTCAGTCGTATTTACTGAGGCAGTCCACAAACTGCTCTGCTAAGAAGCTATTGAACAGGTATGCCCCGTACAACTGGAGTTTTACTCCCTTCTCTTTGTAGTTCCCAAGAAGATGGGAGATTGGAGTCCTATCTCTCACTTGGTGGGTCTTTTCCTACATCATTCTTTGTGTACAAGATACTTATGATTTTTAACAAAATCTTACCAGTTTTTGAGAGAATACATTAAGAAATCTCAGAGTTATCACATGTATTGTTGTAACAATGAAATTTGGGATTCGATTTCTTCAAGTTGCACAAGTCCGAGGCAAAAGGGTTAATGGACACAATCCCCTCTGGGGTGATGCTGATACTGATTGGAGTGGTCATTCTTTGGAGTATTTACTTTCAGATCATAACCTTACTCTCTTCAATAGTTTTTTACCTATTTTCAGGCATTTAGTCAGTCTATTACTGCTATTGAACTCTCTATCTGTTCACCTTCACTTTTTTCTTGGGGGGGATGACAGTGACCACAAGGCAGACATAATTTTCCCATCGTTTTGCAGGAGATTGGCTGTGGTCGATGCCACCTGACTCCTATGCCACGTTGGAAATTGGAGCCGGCTGACTACTATCTATTAACAACTGCATGGAGGCAGTAATTGATTGTATTATTAAAGCAGCTGTTTATTCAATCTCCAAAACCTCGATGTT
This sequence comes from Limulus polyphemus, assembly GCF_000517525.1. Lineage (NCBI taxonomy): Eukaryota > Metazoa > Arthropoda > Merostomata > Xiphosura > Limulidae > Limulus > Limulus polyphemus. The sequence goes on along the minus strand of NW_013666715.1, from coordinate 248,983 downwards.
TCCCACGGTATACTCCTCCATGGTGGTCTCCTGCCTCATGGACGATCTGTATTCAGTGGGCATCCCACTTCCTCCTCCTTCTCATCTGGATTTACATCTTTTCACAAACACACATCCCTTCAGGGCTGGGGTGCGTGGGTCAGTCACCAGGAGGCTTCGGGTTGTTGGTCTGTAAAGGAAAGGTATTTGAATATCAAAGTCCTCGAGCTTCTTGTGGTTTGTCAGGCTTTGAATCACTTCCTTCCTTCCTTCTCGGATATACATCTTTTCACAAACACATCCCTTCAGGGCTGGGGGTCCATGGGCCAAACACCAGGAGGCTTCGGGTCATTGGTCTGTAGAGGAAAAAGTATTTGCATATCAAAGTCCTCGAGCCTCTTGTGGTCTGTCAGGCTTTGAATCACTTCCTTCCTCTCACCAGACATTGTGTGGTTATGATTCATTCTGACAATTCTACGGTGGTAGCACATACCAATCACCAAGGGGGTACCTGGTTGAGATTTCTATTTTTAAACGTTGGATCTACAATATTGGCCCACATGCACCACATTCATTGCGTGTCACTTTTTAGGTGCTTTCAATCTCATAGCATATCATCTTTCCCACCCCAATCAAATATATCCAACTGAGTGGTCTTTAGATTCCCTCACCTACCTGTGGCCTTGAAAACAGGGTTTTTCCCCACTTAGTTGCATTTGCTACATATCTCATATTTCGGTTCTTTCAGCCAGGTTTGGTAACAAAAATTCCATTATGTTAATCCTACTATCAGATTACTTCATCAGTGATCTCTCTCATCCATACCACTCTGTATCAAGTCCTTATGATTGCTCTTTATTAGTCAGCTCAACCGTGGTTTCCACAATTACAACAACTACAACTTTTCACTTCAGTACCTTTTCTTTTATCTCCTTCCCTTATTCATCAACCTCGGTCAGCGGTTTTACATCCAGCCATTTATGTCTTTCGTCTTCACGCCTGGCTTTTATCCTTAGTGAAGAGATCAGGTTTCTCTCATTGAGTAGCTTTTCTTTTAGCTCCTTCCATATGTCCTTCTTTAATGGAGGTCTATGAATCCAGGATTCGCTGCTGACTGACATATTGTGGTTCAAGTGGTGGAGTTTTTCACATGGCTTTTCAACCGGAGGTCTTCAGTCTCTTCGCTCTCAGGTTATCAGACTGCCTTATCCCATACCTTTTGATTTTCCATATACTGTAAAGTTTTTACTTTCCATATCAATGCATTCCTTCCGGATTCGTGATACCCCAAGACTGGAATATTAATGTGATCCCCCATTCCCTCATCACCTTACATTCGTTTGAACCACTTTCCTCGTGTTCCATATTTCATTTTCCCCTTAACATGTATTTGCTCTCCTCTTATCTTGTGGACTTCGAAGGTCTGATTTGTTTGCTATTGACATTTCACTTACACTTTACCACCCTACATATCTTCTTTGTCTGGATTGTTTCTTCCTCCCAAAGACTTTGGTGGCTAGGGAGAGTAACTCCTTCCTTTTTCTTATTTCCCTTCCTTCTATTTCTCATCTTTACTGTCATCCCAATCTGGATAGACTTTTGTGTCCGGTCCATACTCTTTGTTGTGATATTGCACACATGGCTTCCTTCCATGGTACCCATTCCTGACTATTTATCCCTTGGCAGTCTCCCTCTGTTTGGAATCTTTCCCCTTTTACTCTCACCAATTGGATTTGACTTTTGATTCGATTGGGTTACTCCTCCTTGTCTTCTTCCTCCCAGAATTTGTTATAGGTGTCTTCTCATCAGAATCGGTAAAGCATGGGTAAAGCAGAAGGGGAAAAGTGCCCATCCCTTTGTTGTGATATTGCACACATGGCTTCCTTCCATGGTACCCATTCCTGACTCTTTATCCCTAGGCAGTCTCTCTCTGTTTGGAATCTGTCCCCTTTTACTCTAATCAATTGGATTTGACTTTTGATTCGATTGGGTTACTCCTCCTTGTCTTCTTCCTCCCAGAATTTGTTCTAGGTGTCTTCTCGTCAGAATCGACTCCTCATATTTTCCCTCTCATCTTATTTTCATTGGCCATTGGAGAAAGTCCTACAGTCAGGGATATGAAATACACTTAATATGTTCTTCTCTTGTTATTTACACCATATTGTGGTTTCTTCTTCATCTGGTTTTCATCTTCCACCTGCGGCCATTCTTCAGCCTTCAGTGTGACTTTGACTGGTAAGTTTATATTCATATTTTTCTTTTCCTTTCTTTTCAAGGCCCCTTGCTTTATTCACTCAGTGTATGGATCCCACTCTGTGGCGAGTGGTGCCTGACCAGGTATTCTTCTACTTGAAATCTACAATGTACAGCCATGTTGACTCATGCTTTATCTTCAATGGCTTTGCAATGCTCAATATTAAGATGGGGTGTTCCACAAGATCACTTGTGGGTGAATAAACTTGCAATGCAATTGCTTCATAAACTTATCCATTCCAGACCATACCATACCATCCATGGACTGCATGGGTAAAGCAGAAGGGGAAAAGTGCCCATCCCTTGTATTGAATAAATCGATATGGTCTGCTCTTAAAAATAGGGTATTGTGGTCACTGTCTCAGGTGATAATGTTCCTCTGGACTCTCTACTGCATTCTCATCCCCTTCTGATGGAGTATGGGAGTTCTTACCACTTTCCACTTCCAAGCCATTTGGGTGATTGACCATGGAGGCACCCTCCTGAATGTGTTCCACACAAAGATGGCTATAACCATTTAATGCAAAATAGGGCAGTGGTGTTCTGTGGGTGTAGATGACGTGCTATCCTCCAATATGCAATATACACTAAAAAAAGAGTGAGACATCAAATTGTAGTTCACTTCTTTGATTGGAAGCCCTCATCTTACCCCTATGTGTATGTCGATACCCTGTGGCTGGGTTTTGGATTTAGAATAGAATCAATCAACATAGTCCTCACAAATGTTTGTGGTTGTCTATATTTTTCCCTTGATCCTACTCCTTCTGTATTGTGGGTCATAGCGGAGGTAAGGACGATTGTTTTGATTCTCTTTTTTTTTTGTTATCCCTCATTGTATCTTATTCCGAGGATGTTATTACTTTTCGGATGGTTCCGGTCAGTTTTGCTGTAGAGGGAGTTGATTTGTATTGCACAAAAATCCTTTTGATACTAGATGTCAGAACCTGGATCGATAGATCAAAGGTAACGTGTCATGCTTAGGAGTCAAAGTGGTTATAGATTTCCCCCCCAGTCTCTTGAACTTGAGGTGAAGATGGTATGATCCTCATCCTACCACCCATGTGGATGTCGGTTCCCAGTAGTTGACTTACCGAGTATGATCTATTGTGCTCTAGATACTCTACACCTAGGGGCACACCCATTGTTTTACCCACTTTTATACTTTGTGGGATTGAGTTACATATATATTTACATGGTTAAGATCACTATCCTGCCACAGTTTTCTCCCACTTGGGTGTGCTCATCTCTTTTTTTTCTACTTTTATGTACTATACAGTTCATGGGTGGGCAAAGAGTATATCTGGTTTAGAAGAGGTGCTGTTCCTCTCATCAGATCGTTAGATCTGGCTCTCAATTCCAGGGGTGTCCACTTTCAAGGGGGTACTTATGTCGTTCTCTCATGCTGATCCTACCACATAATCAATGTGAGGTTCTAGCAACTCTTGTGAGCAGAGGAAAATACCGTGTTGGAAGTTATAATTTTCCTATATCAAAAATGTATTTCCAATAAAGTGTGACGTGAGTATGTAACACTTCTGTTCATGGAGAATTGATGCATGATGATTTACATGAGAGACATATTGGAATCATTTGGTTCCGATAGGGGGAGCAGAAGGCTTGTGGCATGCTTAAAGAAAAAATTTGCATATAGAGGGCAGCACTGGATGAGAATAGCGGAGGGAAGTACCTGTCAGAAATACATTTTCAGTATAGGAAAATTATAACTTTCATTATTATATCTGTGCAGAGCAACATACTCTTTTTCAGTTGATTCTTCATTCTTTCTTTTTCTAAACACTTCTCAGTCAACATCCACTCCTTCATTTCTTGGCAGATTGACTTGAAATTTGGTATGGTTGTACCTTGGTCCAATATAGCCAGACATTTTTCATTTTTGTGGTTTAGGCCATTTTAATGATTTTATGAGGTCAAAGAACCCAAAAATATATATTTTGGGCTTTTACATAGTTAGATTTATAGCAATCAAGATTAAACGTGTCACAAGTATAAATTTTCATGCACCCAACATATTGTCATATACAAAAAAGTTGGATGTGTTCATTTTGAATAGTTTTTTTTTAAGGGGGGGGTCAAGGCTTACACAGAAAGCATAATTTTGGAATTTTTGGTCAATTAATGGTATTTTCACTAATTTATACAAGATTTGGTATAAAGATAAACAGGCTATTGTAATAATGCTTCTGTTTTTAAAAGTCTAAAAGACCCTGTTTTATAGAATAACTACATCTGATAAGTTTATTTTACATATTCAAAAAAGTAGAGTGTTCTGCAAAAGTATTTCATACATTTTCTGTATAGGTTAGTGATAAGTTAAACCATTACTCAGAACATGGGCTTGAAATATGTAGATAAATCATTTGCTTGGGTTTACACTTTTATTTTTCATATAAACCTCAGAAAATACTTTCACACATAAATGTATTAAAAAAGTGTAAAGTATAAATAATAAAGTGTATATAGCTGTTTAATTCTTTACTTTTGTTATGCATAGAGGATAAAACCTTAAAAAGTAAGTATCTACATTAACTAAAAATATAATAGTTTAAACAAAATTAAATTACTTTGTTAATTCTGCTATAGAAGTTTAACATTTTATTTGTGGATGTGTAATCTTATTTTATTCGCCATTACAGAAAGTGTTTTGACGAAAACAGATGAATGTTCTGATGATGTAAGTCAGTAAGTTGGTAACATTTATTATGTTCAGTCATAAGAATAAGTATGTATATGTAATAATTTATTTAAAGTGTGGTTGAAATGTTATAATACTTTACTAGATTTAGGTAAAATATTCTGTTCTCCTATTCTTTGACTTATTGTTTTGTTTAAATTCGTATCTAGTTTTACTAGAATGTAATGTAATAGGTTTGTAAAGATAAATAAAGCATGAGTAGGATTTATCTCAAAAACAGGCTTAGCCTGACACCTGAAATGGTTGTTTTTTTACAGCCCATGAAATTTTAATACTTCTGTGTAATTAGTCATATTAGTGTACATTGAACTAACCTATCATTATTTGCATACCTAGTTTGGTTGCTTAAACTCAAAAACAATATCTATATAGAAATATGTTGTATGTATATTTCTGGAAATATGTTGTGATCAAAATAATTTACAAAAGTTTAAATATTTGTCTGATATTAAGCTTTCATTCAACTATAAAAAAATAGAGTTTCTGAGGAAGATGCCAGGAAGTGTAATTATCCTCAGAGGTTGCATTTATACAGAATTCTGCATTATATAAGCGAGAAATTTTAATAAAACCCAAAACTAGCAGCGCTGCATTTTTAAAATACACATCTAACAATTCCTGCTGTTTTAAATTATCAACTGTTTTTTATGTAATGAAACATGAAAAATATTCCTCTCCTTTAAAAATCCTCTTCAAAAAAGAAGGGAAAAAAAAGTCATATGCATGTATCCAAAAGCCATAAGAGTTCATTAACAAGGAGTAAATTATCTTGTTTTTTAGGTCATGTTCCTTTCCTAGTTGAGAATTTAGTATTGTCTCCACAATAAAACTAATGTTATCTGATTACACTCTGGGTTTTCTTATTACTTATTTCATTTGTGTTTCAAACTTTGTGAGATAATATCTATCTGATAATTAAAACTTTTACATTATGGAATATATTAATGTTATTTTAACTTTGTTTGACTTTTATTTAGGCTACTTTAGGACTATGTGGTCAACATTGATTAATCTAAAATGATATATTATTGTAGTAGAAATCTCTCATTTGATGTAAAAAATTTTGGTTACATTGTTACACAGCTAACTTTTAGAAAGTTAGCATATATCATCATTGCAAAAATAGAATATTAGAGGGGCTGACATGGAGAAGTTAAACTGTGTTGTCAACACAATAATACTAAGTTATGTTAAGAAAAAGTTATAACTATCAAAAGTTTTATTTTATAAAATAAATTGAAATTATTCTAACATTTACGTTGTTTGACTTTAAATTTAGGCTATTTAGAGAACATCCAGATTCTAGATTTTTATTTTAGTTAAGTACTCATTTACCCAATGAACAAAATTAATAACGATTATTCCTTTCCATTGTGTATAAAGCATTTGAGTAAGTTAATATTTATGGATACAACACTTAAGCCTCCAACATTGTTGTAACCATGCATTTAAACATAAAATAATACTGAATTTTCTGGAATAGGGAGTCTGTAAAAGTGTACACAGTACTGTTGCAACAGGTGACTGTTAAATGAATAAATCTTTCGCTGTTTCTAAACATTCAATAATGCAAAAGCTTAACTTATAGCTTTAGAGATATCCAGTATCCCACTGTGCATGGATTTGATGTTTGAGTGTTAAGAGAAGACACTGTAGTTGTTGCATTACTGTTTTTGTGTTAACACTGTTATGTATCTGGTCATTTCTTAATTTCCGGTATAAATTCTTTTCGAGGAACTTCAGCGATACAAGTCCTTTCTTAATTAAAACTAATTTATTCTTTCTTGATACAACTTTGTAATACACAGAATTTCCACAGTCACTTTAAACTTAACCTTTATAACACACGCTGTAAATCGCAATTATTCACACACTTTACTTAGGGTGCCTACTGTTCGCTTGACTCAATTATTTATCTCTTCAATCTATCTATATTTCTTCTATCACTGGCTTTATTTGCTGGGCTTATATACTAAAAAAGAGGGCACCTGGCAAACACTAGGACATTCATGAGGTTCCTTGATAAGTCATGATCCTTCTAGAAACTCTAGCGCGCATGCTCTCAGAGTCAGTGACTTCTGCTATCGCAACAACACCATTTATCTGAAACAATATTACTTTGAAAATAATCATTTTGATACAGTATGTAAAAAAATCATTAAAGATGAAAATGCAGATTCTAAGAAAGCATCTTTTTAAAAATAACTTTTTTTTTAAGGCTAGCAATACTATGAATCTTGCAAAAAGAAAAATTATAAAAAATTATATATGTAAAATCCATGATGATGTTGGATTTGATTTGAGTTGTTAATATTTAATTTATTCTAATTAAAAATTCTTTATTGATTTTCTTAGGAATGTGGAAGCACAGAATCACCCAGATCAGTTAGTAAGTTCATAGATTTTTTTATTACTACTATTATTTTATAAAATTGCATCTTACTGTATTTTACACATAAATTACCTTCTGTGATGCATTTAAATGTACACATAGTCATATTCTAATTATTGTTTGAAATTCTTGTATATTGTTATATTATGATGCTCATTTTGAAATTTTATCTTGAATTATTTTTTTTCCATTGGTGTTAGTTTCTTTTAGACTTAAACCAAGAGAGCATAAAATAACAAAATGGTTTCTGGAGCTATAGGTTGTTTTGCCTATTGAATTTTAGTGAAGTAATGAAAATCAATATGATTAGTGGTTTCCTTTGCATCTTCCCTTCATCAGCTTTTGGTATTTAATACTGCAATATTTACTAATTTTAGTTTGTGTAGAAAATTAAAAGTTTTATAGGAGTTTTGAAAGTTCAACATGAAGGTGGCTTTATCTGCTATATACTTTGAAATCACTGCAAAATGATACTATGAGCATAATGATTGTTAAAATGACTGTAATGTGCTAAAATCTAGTTTTTTATTATTTAGTGAATAGAAATAATTTTAAAAGAACCAAAATTTAAATCTGAGTGGGGATTTTTTTCCATAGTGGATGTGCTCCAAGAACTGTTACTCAGTAAGTTAAGATTGGGAGATAGTGAAGAAAAACCTATTCAAGTTCTTGATGAAGTCAATTTTGATGGAGTAGTCAGGTACATGGCAAGTGATAAATGTGAGTCAAAAATCTCCATTTGTGTTTACTCTTATCTTTTATAATATATAATGCTGCATCACTTTCAAGACTTGCATGTTTTTATCTTATGAATAATTTTATTAATTTTTCAATTAATAGATTTTAACGAGATGTAGATGAAATTCTTTAATTGTAGACTTTTATAAAATTTGTTAGTTGTATGTATGTATGTATGTGTGTGTGTGTTTATATCATTGTTTTTTTTATGTTTTTCAGGTAAAAATATTATTGTTATGGTTGGAGCTGGAATTTCTACTTGTGAGTACATAGTTGCATGTTTATTTATCATTTGTTAATGCCAGAAATAATTTATATACTGTGAAAGCTTACATTTTAATACACGGGAACTTTATTGATTTCCAGGTGTCTTTCAATCATTTCTTTTATTTTACTGAATGAATATTTTGTAACCATGGAAGTAGGTATGCAAAGTCAGCCTTGAAGGACCAAATGGTCTCTTGTCCTTATAACTGTGCTACTTGTGTAAATACAGGCCATTTATTTGTACATGTCACATAATTAAGATACGATAACTTTTGTTTGTGCAGGTCACTTGTTTTAACTCTTTTTCCCTGGGACCAACCTCGTAACCATAACCTTGTTATAGTTTACATACTAATAACTTTTAATATTTTAAGTGTATCTTTACAAAATTTTGTAGACTTGTAGTAAACATTAGAAGCCTTTTGCACACAAAAAATCAGATTTTTTAATGAAGTATTTATACTTAAATTTGTCCGTGAAAATATTGATTCTTTTTTTTAACTTGTCTGAGTTCCAAGTGATTTTCATGTCAAAATTTAAAATACTTTTTGTCATACAAAAAATCTCAATTTTCCTTTGTGTAATCCCTAAAACCTC